>NC_048912.1:1639657-1697390 GCF_011077185.1 Oxyura jamaicensis
CGGGGCCCCCCTCCCGGCGGGGAGAGCGCCCGCTCCTCCCGGCCAGCGGCGGCGCTGTTCCGCCGGGCGCCGCCGGGGCCGCCCCGCCCGCTGCCTTCCGCCCGCCGCCAGCGTCGGAAGCGGCGGTGCCGCGTGGGGTGCGTGGGGCAGCGCGGTGCTCCCGGCCGCCGCGATGGCCGTCCGTGCCAGCTTCGAGAACAACAATGAGCTGGGCTGCTTCGCCAAGCTCACCAACGCCTACTGCCTCGTGGCTATCGGCGGCTCCGAGAACTTCTACAGGTGAGGGAGCCGCGAGGGCCCTGCCCGGCCCGGCGGGCCCCGCGGCAGACCGCTAACGGCTCCTTCTCCTTCCAGCGTCTTCGAGGGGGAGCTCTTCGGGACCATCCCGGTGGTGCACGCCTCCATCGCCGGCTGCCGCATCATCGGCAGGATGTGTGTGGGTAGGTGGCGGGGGCCCCCGGCCTCGGGGCCCGCAGGTGGCCGTGCGCGGCTGGGAGTGGGAAAAAGCCGCGTTCTGCTGGTGCTGGAAAACACCCTCGTCTTGGCTGGGCTGGGGAGGCCAACCTGTGGCACCCCTCGTCCAAGGTTACGCTGTGTGAAGAGAAGGAGCAAAGCTGGAGGAAATGAAGCTCAACCAATTAAAAATCATGGAATGGCTCGGGTTGGAAGGGACCTTAGAGATCACCTACTGCCATGGGCAGGGATGCCACCCGCTAGATGAGGCTGGCCAAGGCCCCATCCAGCCTGGCCTTGAACGCCTCCGGGCGGGGGGGGGGGGGGGGGGCCGCATCCTGTGCCAGTGCCTCACAGTGCCTGAGGAATTTTCTCCTCCTTTGCTAAAAAGCAAACAAACAAAAAAAAACCAGCCAGGGTAAAAAAGAGCATCTGCTTTTCAAGATCTGTAGACAGGTTATTGATGCATATAAATCTGTTTTCTGGTAAACTGGGAGAAGCCATTCCATTTTTTTCCGAAGGTTAATGGTTCAGGGCCAGTACTGGAGGGGTGCGGTCAAGGAAGGCATTACAGATGTGAAAGTCAAAGAAAATTCTTTCATGTGTCTCCAGCTAGTGGTACACTGGTCAGAAGAGCATGCTTTGTGCTTTCTTTTTGTTCCTGAAAAAAAAATGTCCTATGTTACCACTTCGCTAAAGGAGAGTAACAAAATCAAGTGGAATCTGTATGCTTTGTGAGGACAACCAGCATCTACTGGGGGAAATTTCATAACAAAGCATTTCACTGAGAACCTTGTGTTTCCTTTAGTTCTGTTAAAAAAGAATAGTGAATAAAAGTAGTGTCATTTACCCATTTATATTCTTTAAGTTTGTGCTTCATCCTGGCTTTCCCTCACCTGTGGTCCTGTGTTATTTTCAAGTGTTCATGTTATTCTGTTTGGGCTGATTTGTAGGCTTGAAATGAACAGATGGGGCGGGGCAGTTCCAGCCTTTTTCTGAACTGCAGTAAAGTAGTAAGCACAATGGACATAGTTGCTTTTAGAATTACTTTAATGTGGAATTGTTTTTCTTTTTTATATATTACTTTCTTTTTTTTTTTGGTCATTTTAGGGAACAGGCACGGACTGTTGGTCCCAAGCAGTACAACAGACCAAGAGCTTCAACATATTCGAAATAGCCTTCCAGATTCTGTACGAATTCAGCGAGTAGAAGAGCGTCTCTCAGCGCTAGGCAATGTCACTACCTGCAATGACTACGTAGCTCTTGTTCATCCAGATCTTGACAGGGTATACGGCTCTTAGCTTTTACATTCCTTGTGGATCAAGTTGAAATTTCTAATAGAGTTGGAAGAGACCATAGATGAGGCAGTGTGTGTGTTTACAGTGAAGTAAAAGAAAAATGGAAGCTCCTGTATGAAAGTTAAAAACAAGGGCAGGGGAGATGAAGTTGCTGCCAATTTATGTTTGAGAGTTGATACTCAATAGCACTAGAGAGGTGAATTGTGTGGCAACAGGTACTGAAGGTCCTGGTGTTTTCTTCCAGTTTATGCTAACGGTGACAGAAATGGTGTACGGAGTGCAAAGAAAACAAAAAAGATCAAGGTAAAAGCCTTTGCAGGCAATAGTCTTTGCAGAGTACTATGTTTTAAGTAAGCGTAAAAAGTATAGTAAGATGGCCAGAAAGGGAGAAATCAAAACCAGTTACAATGAAAACCTGAGCTTTATCTGGAAGGGAAAGAAGTTCTTAGAGTTATGCAGAAGGTTAAGACAGTACTCAGGTCTGGAACAAAAAAAGGACTGATTCACAGGGGAATACCTACACAACAGGTGTTGACACAGTTCATGTACTGCCAACATCCTTCAGAAAAAGGGGAGGAAGAGCATTTCTCAGTGGTGGTGTGTTTAGTTATAGTAGCCTGGCTTCCAGCTCAAATGTGCAAAGGTAAGTGGAAACGCCTCTGGAGTACAGAGGTTGATCAAGAAGAGTAAGAGCATTTTATGATGATTTGATTGCACTGGGTGGTGAAAGTGTGAGCAGGCCTTCAAAGGGAGGATCCCAGCTAGTGGTTCTTTGCAAGGATAGCTTGACTTCAAATTCTACAATACCATTTTGCTGAGGATTTTGTTCTCTTTCTCTGTTTGCAGGAGACTGAAGAGATCTTGGCAGATGTACTAAAGGTTGAAGTATTCAGGCAGACTGTAGCAGATCAGGTGCTAGTAGGAAGTTACTGTGTTTTTAGTAACCAAGGAGGAATTGTGCACCCCAAAACTTCAATTGATGATCAGGATGAACTGTCTTCATTGCTCCAGGTTCCACTTGTGGTAAGGCATTTGTGGGATGTGTTTTTTCTTGCTGCTCCCTTCCATCTCATTTTTTGGTTTTAAAGTTTCTGCAGTCTCATGGGCTCCTAGGTACTGTTTTCACTGCAGGACTGTTCCAAAAGGGAGATGAGAAGTCCTGAAGGAGGCCAGTCTTCTGAGACGATTCCTCCACTTTTTCTGAGTTTGAATAAGCTGCATAGAGCCTTTAGTTTGCTTCTGAAACATTGCTCTGCTGAGATTATGCAAGATTTGCTGATTCATTCATATGGAATATGAAATTGTCTGGTTTGGCTGAAGGCACATTTCAAAAAAAATCTAGTAATAAAACCCTGTGCTGGCTCAGTTGGAGTCATTAATTTCAAGATTGCTATACCTTTATGCTTGTTTGTTAGATTTGTTATTTTTAACTGAATGTCACAAAATGTTCTTTCCAGATGCTGCAGGCTATCTGTTGACTTTTAAGTGTTTAAGTAAAATCTGTTGATGGCAGAAGCTTTAATCTTTTCAGAGGTGTGAGTTGAGGCTATCTACTTCAGACTACTAAAGACTACTACTATTCCTCTAGTGATAAGTGTAACAAAATGTGGTGATGTCTGTGCTCTGCAAACTCCTGCTGATTTTATTTATTTTTTTCCTAGGCTGGAACAGTGAATCGTGGCAGTGAGGTCATTGCAGCAGGAATGGTTGTAAATGACTGGTGTGCCTTCTGTGGACTGGATACAACCAGCACAGAGCTCTCTGTCATTGAGAGTATCTTCAGGTTGAACGAAGCTCAGCCAAGTACCATTGCTACCAATATGAGAGATTCCCTGATTGACAGGTAAGGAGGACACAGCTCTGTCTATAATCACAATCAAAACAGGCAAGATTTTACCATAAGAAAGCTATAAAACCAGCTTTTTTTCAAAGTTGATTTGTGTCTTCACTTCCTCTTTGCTTTTATTGGGTTACTGATGAAAATTACCTTGTTGCAGAAAGGTTTGTTTTATGTAGTTGATAAGCATTCTTAGTCATGCATGGACAGCATAACAATTCTTGTTGCAGTTAGAATTGCAAGATTTTTTTCTGAGGAAACATAAAAGTAGCCACTTCAACTTTCAGATACTTTTGTTCTAAATGACAGTGCTAAGCTTATAACTCCTATGAATTTTGTTTATTTATTTATTTATTAGTGGAAAACAAATCTTGTTTTAAAAACTAAAATGTCGGTAACTTCACTTGACATCTTGGCTTTTTTTTTTAAGCCTTTACGTCAAACGTTTTGTCCAAGTTATTGCTTAGCGGAATGCAGGTTTTTTTTTTTTTTTCTGCCTGGACTGGTAGTGATAGAGGACCTTCCCCATCTGTGAATGTATGCAAAAAATTTTACAGGGTTTAGGCATCCTTATAGGTGAATGTCCAAAGTGAACTTTATTTGGACTTTCAACTAATTGTGACTCTGATCATTGCTGTAATGCTGGAAGTGTGCTCTTGAGCTACTTAGGCCACTGTAATTTAGTTACAGAGCTCTCAGTTCCCATAAAAATGTTGCCATAAAAATGTTCCCATAAAAATGGGAACGGTTTATGGCATAGAGAAAGATTAAGGAATTCCTTCAATGAAGAACTGTTTGAAAGAGTTAATTCGTACCTTCACAGTTCCTATGTAAAGGCCTGTTGCTTCTGAGCACAGCATAAAACCATAATTAAACTTCTGCTAAGCTTTTAATAACTGCTTAGACAAGACTGATTTTCTTGCCTTTGCCAACTTGACGAATGTGTTGTTAGAGCTAGCTGTTAGCAGTCACCAGGTCTCCTTCACTCTTTCCACAAACTCATACGTTCTAGGAAGGGAAATTTGCTACTGGTCTTTCGTAACTGGAGGCTGAGAACTGACTATACTGCTGTTTGGAAATGTTTTCTGCACTCTGGCACTCACTTGCTAAATCTCATTTGTTTTGTCTTTTTAGCTTGACATGAGCAGTGTTGGTTCAGGAAGCTCCTAAGGAGTGATGTGTCAAGCAGCACTTCGGATTACAGACATCTAGATCTTCTGTTGTTTCTGCAGGCCCAGCACCAGGAAGAGGCTACAAAAAAAACCTGTAGTGTTTTGTAAAATAAGTATTGTTGCAAAACGTGACAAATAACATATATAAGTTACAAATATGAAATGCTTTCTAACTCTTTGCTAATGTTCTCCAGTTTTTCTTCAGCTGTGTTTTCTTTGTTTATGATGCTGACTGAGGTCCTCAATTTAGCCCACAATATTTCCTTTTGTCTTTTAGATGTTGATCACTAGAAAATGTTTTGCCTTAAATAGTGGATCAGTGTTCTGCTGCACAGCAGGCTGTTTAAGCATGTATATGGCACTGCCTTCCCTTTTCACAGTCTTGCTAAAGAGTGATAATACTGACATAAGTTCACTTAAGAGCCCCTTGTGTTTTCTGTACCAAAAACATAGTAGTTTACTTGCCAAAAAAAGAATTCAGCAAGCATCACCTGCTCTTGTGACCTGACTTGCAGCTATTCTCACAGGGCTGGTGATTCTGAAGTGATTAGCTCAGATTAGAAATTGAGTTTCTCTAAGTCAATACAGGGACTTAACAGCCAAGTGTGACTGCTTCCAGAGCAGTGGTATTTGATTTGTTGCCTGCAGACGTCTGGTGACATATATGCTACTTCAGAGGCATCTGCAAAAGTGCCTTGAAAAACATGCAGTTGACAGTAGGCTTAAACGTGCTGTACAGGAGTTGGCCACCTACACTGGAAAACTCTTTAGAAGTCTGCATATCAAAAAGGGTTGAAGAATGTCATCTTGGGTTACCTTGGAGACAAAGGTTAAGTAACGCAGTTGTAAACAGTTACTTCATTCAGGAATAAGCTTTGGGATTGGGAGCTTGCTATTGAAGAGTTCTGCCTTTGTCTAGCAGTGGCGGTGACGTAAATGCTGCTTTCAGGCAGAAGATAGTCATTTACTTCTAAACACAGCTATGGCTCCTTGATCTCTCATTTCAGTTGCTTTTCTTGTGCTTTCTTGTTACAGGTATGCCTCTGCTTCCTATCCAAAGGGTATGTGGAAGCTGCCTGCTTGCTTCCATATAGCTGTATTATTCTCAGCTGGATTCTCTTGCGGAGTGCAGTCCTGAAGGCAGTTTGGGCAGAACTCTTTTTTTGGCCCTGGTGTTTCAGGCTCTGTAGAACATTAAATAAACCTCCACATATGTTGGAGTGTCTGGATGTTTAGGGAACAATTTATAAGGTTGGAGTTGATTAAAGGTTGTTCCTCAGACTTTTAAGTGAGGATTGCCATAGGATTGTCTCTGATCATAGCTAGCCCTGTTACCTAGCCTGTCTAGAATGGTGACAGGCAGGGGCTGCCATTTCCAGACTGCTCATGTGCTCTCTGCCACTGGGGAAGCCTGTAAGCAGGTTATAGCTCTTCGTGTTATTTGGCTAACGATTTCAGTTGTCTCTGGCCCCTTTTATGCAATGGACACACTTTTTTGTCACTGACTCCAGGTCTCTTCCTCTTAGCAAATCTCAGTATTTAGAGTCAGGAACTGGTTTTCTTTGGTCACCTCATAGGGCGTTGATAAATGGTGAAGTCTGACCATCGCTGTGGGTGTTAGCATATATTCATCGAGTGTGAAGTGAGTAAGACTGCAGGTTTTGTCTCTGTTTTCCTTTTAATTACAGTCATTATGCAGAAATCCTAGTTTGTATTAGTGAACTTGATATGTGTTAAAAATTGCTTAGAGGTAAGCGAGAAATAATCCAGTTTCTGTGAAATCCAAATCCTTAAATAAGAAAGATACTGGGACAATGTTGGCGATAGAAATATGCCAAAGAGTAAGAGATAGAAGAATAGGGTATTGCTAACTGCGATGTATGACCTCGTATGAATACTGCATTGAAACCTGGGAACTGCAAGGTGGCAAACATGTTATCACTTATAGACAAAGGGTTTGTGGGAATTCTAAACTAGTAAGGTGGACCGGTGTACAAAGAAAACTATCAGAAACTGTAGTAAAGAGTGAAAGTAGTAGAAACATGGATACATGATAGCATGCAAGAGCATAAACTTGGTGCTTTAATGCCAAGTTCCACAAAGCCTATGGAGTTATTTAAAGATTAAGTTTCTTTGTAATCTATCTGAACTTTCAAAAGGTATTTGCAAGGTTTTGTGCCAAAGGCTTTTAAAGACCCTGGATAATCCTGTGGAATGAGGGGGAGGCCCTTTTGTGTGTTAGAGGATGGGGGGGGGGGGGAGGCAGAAGGCTGAATTTTTCACTGGATTTTTATAGGGAGCTCAGCTGGAAGCCATGGTGTTCAGTTTATTGTGTCCTGTTTAGGACAGGAAGTGGATTAGTGGAGCAAAGTTTACTCAAAATGACTCATTCTGACTAATAGGGATGAGGACTGACTGATGTGGTGATGGAAAGATATGGGATGGGAGTTTCCCTTGAGGTTTAATGACTAATTACAAGACAGAAGCTGATCCCTCTTAAGAGTGGAGGTCTGCCTCTGTTCTGACTGTAGCAATTGTGTGACTGTAGTGATTAATTGCTGATTATATTTACCTGCATATTTATCTAGAAAAATGAATGTACTTTACTGGTGACCAAATTATTCACAGTCAAAATGTGGAGGTAAAAAATAGAGTGCAAAAAAGTGGGCTGCTCCTTGTAGGAGCTGAAACTGCTGTGCTCAAGGTAAGCACGCCAGGACTGTCTTCTGTACAAACGACCCATACTGCAGGGCAGTGTGTATCAGTTGAGTAAGCACTGATGTTGCCTGCTCCCCTGCAGTGGCAATGTGTCCTGGTGCTGTGTGTCCAGACAAGAACTGGAAGATGGCCACCTGTCCTTGGAGGTGCTGATGGAAGGCATGCTGAGTCAGTACTCAAGTGAAGTGCTTGGTTTGCATTGGACAGGATCTCAGCAAGAAGCTCAGACATGGGAATAAAAGGAACTGTTCCTTATGTGAATATTAACATTTGTGTCTGGATCCAGGTCACTCCAGGATCGTGTAGGTGTTAATCTAACTAAAAGTGAAATGACAATGGAGTGAACTGGGTTGTACTTGCAGAGTAAATGGGCCAACTGCTCACCTACCTGTCTCAGCCTGCCCAGGTGCCAACGCTTGTAGCTGTTGAGGGCTGATTTTCTCAGCAGCTAAAATGCTTACCAAAACATCTTATGCCCCTGGAAATCACAGACAAATATATAACATTTACCTGCACCCAGAGGGTGCGCTGAACAAGCAGTTCAGTGTGCATCAGCAGCCAGTTACAAGGTGGTTCTAAAAGGCACCAAACTATTTCTCCAGTTCTTTACAGCATCAGTTCTACATGGAACAGTGGACTCTGGCACTATAGGGCAGAAGGCTTACCTTATTGCAGCAGGGTGCCTGATTTTACAGGGCAGTATGTAGCTGTCTGAGGAAACAGTTGACCTTGCTTCAGACTAGCATCATGCACATGCTGCTTGTACAACTTGGCACTAAATATAAGATATTGAAGAAAAATACCTACAGTTGGGCAGTAGGATAAAAAAAAAGAAAAAAGAAAAAGAACAAACACCCCTCCCTCACACCCCCAGAAACAGACATATCTCTAGTGTTTTTGTTTTTTTTTTTTGTTTTTTTTTTAATGATGGCTGTTGGAAGTTGCTCAAAGGTTTGGGCTGTCACAGTCCCAGAAGAGATGGCAGCGTACAGATGAGTTTGATGTGCCATGTGGCTGTGGCATTCATAGTGTGCATTCTACCACATATATAGTACACATAGCAACATACAGAGTAGCATGTGGGGGGAGTGTCTAATTAGTAGCTCTGATTTCATTTGGTCCTTTGCACTCCTTCATCCATCATAAGACATAACCACATTTTTTCACTAAAATTCAGTTTTGCATCTACTAGTTTCTCACTTACTTCATAATATGTTTGTAATACTTTTCAAACACAATAAACAGTGTGGCTATGGAAATTAATTATGAAAGGCAAAATACAGTTTGAGACCACATGTTATGCAGTCCCAGTGGGCTTCACTAAGTAGTATCTATTTGTCTATCTGGCTTCATCATAGCAATAGTTGAATCCTAGTTAGAAATTCGGAATGCTAACCATCTTTCTGCTTCTTCATTCCTCATCATTGTAATTATGAATATTTATAGCGTGTTTGTCAAGAAAATAAAAATCCTTAGATTTTTTTCCATAGCTGATATGGAGCTGTACTTTTCTATACTACTTGGACATTCTGTGCATTGAACTTCTATTGCACTGAATAAAATTCAGTTATAGGCAGAGGGCTTACACTAATCACCTATTCCCTATAGTGAGTGTGCAAAGCAGTTCATTACATGAATGGCACTTTTGTACTGGGCAGGACTTCACCATTAGATTGCAAGAGACTCTTCTGCTCCTATTTAACATGGTAGGAGTATCAGCATCAGTAAGAAAATGGACTAAGTTTGTGGTTAGGACACAAAATCCTAAACCATTTACAGTTGTAACAGGGATAAGCAGAAGCTACTCTTGTGGGAAGAGAGTTGTGAAAAGTTACTAACTGAAAGTTCAGGCTTTTATGTAGTCTTCCCTGATTTTTATGGCTCTGTCAAATGTGGCTAGTGACAAACTCATTCTACTGTGTAGCATGCTTCCTTTGGTCCTTGCCAAATACTTGCACATGAAGAAGTGAGCAAAAACAAACAAACAACAAATTTCAAAGGCATACGATGTTTGTAACATCTACAGGGATTGGATTTAGTTTTATAAACAGGCCTAATTCTTACTGTATCTTGACTATTTCAGCAAAATATACTGACGATCTCACTCCAAAAAAAACATTTCCATTTTCCTGAAACCCAACATACAAATTCCACGGTCTAGTTACACATGCCACATAACAACAATTCATCTTTTCCCAGCATCTTAACAGGGGCAGAGTGCAGTCTACGTCTGTACATTTTTCGTTATACTGGTAACTATTGGTTCATTGTTTCTGGCTGATGGGAGCTTAAAACAGCATCATATGACACCTAAATATTTCATTAATGGCTCCCAAAACAAAAGCATATTCCCCCCCTTTTTTTTTAAGACTTGATTACTTTTTGTCTTTAGATTGTCCCAATCTGGGACTTGGTATCGCCAAGTAAAATTATGGTGTCTGTTTTGGTGCTTCTTGAGCTTCTGCTCTGCACTCGTTTACCTCTTGGAGTACTTAATGGTTCCTCATGCACTGTGCTGAGTGGCAGCATCGATTAGTTATGAATGTACAAAACATCTGACCAGCAGGTATTGGAAAATTGTTTCCAGGTAATTCCCTGTTTTTTGTAATAAACAAAGAAGATCTTTTAGAATGGCTCAGCATCAGAATGTCTTCTTACAGTACTGAATTGTTCCTGTTCATAGATTCCATGATCTTAATTCATTTATGAGATAGCTATTAAAAAAATGGTTCTGTTCAGAGGTGGTTTAGCTACACTGGAGAATGCTGGGTTTAACAGGGAGCACTGATGCAGGGAACTGAAGGAAGTTTCCCAGGTCAGTTGAAACGTTTGAAGAAAATCTGTCTTGAGGTCTCAAGTCTCTGATGTTTGCAGAGTGAGCCTGTGGAGAATGGCACGCCAAGACTGACACGACTGAGGCAGTTAGAAGGAATGAGGCTCCACATTGCAAGGCTGCCTGCATTTTTCCAGTTCTTCTGCTTCTTTCAGTCCCAGGATGTCCAAAACTTGTAAGTCACTGAAGTAGTTTTGTTTGGTAGGCTTTTTAATGCTTTTTTTTTTTTTTTCTTTGTCCATATCCTCATCAGATCAATGAGTTGAAATGTGCAGCTGACTGTGTCATACCCATTCCTGGACAGGTCTTTTGTAATACACAACGTTTTGCTGCACCTCTTTGTTTTTAAACTGGAAGATTGTGTACACCAAGACAAGGATACACAGAGACAAAATGCAAGGGATCACAACTGCAATTGCATTTACAGTGCTAGGCACATCGTTTATTGTCACCATAATATCCACATCATCGTGAGGGAGGCGCCTGTCTTTGCTTCTTTCAACATCCTTCTGGTTACAGCCCATCCAGTCTTTGAGGATTGACCGGGGATAGCCTGGCTCCACACTCAGCCTCTGGTTATCGAACTTCCAATACTCCTTCCCTTTGTAGAAGTAGGTATAAACTAAGAGACAAAACAGAGAATATTTCTCATCACACCATTTCCAACACGTTAAATTGTGCACATGTGAGGGTGTACAGAGAGCCTGAAAGGCTGGAGGGTGGTAGCTGTGTGGGTCAATAGTGCATTCATCTAGGCCATTCCAAAGCCATGGAAATAAGATGACATTTTTAGAGCTTGATTAAAAGGAGAAACGCACCAGAGGGAAGGGATACCATCCAGATGGACCTGGAGAGGCTTGAGATGTGGGCCTGTGCAAACCTCATGAGGCTCAACAAGGCCAAGTGTGAGGTTGTGCACCTGGGCCGGGGCAATCCCAAGCACAAATACAGTCTGGGTGAAGAATGGATTGAGAGCAGCTCCGAGAAGAGGTACCTGGGGGTGTTGGTTGATGGGATGCTCAACATGTGTGCTTGCATCCCAGAAAGCCAACCATATACTGGGCTGCATCAAAAGAAGTGGGGCCAGTAGGGCGAAGGAGGGGATTGTCCACCTCAGCTCTGCTCTTGCGAGACCCCACATGGAGCACTGTGTTCAGCTCTGGGTCCCCCCACATAAGGAGGACATGGACCTGTTGGATTGTGTCCAGAGGAGAGCTGCGAGGATGATCAGAGGGCTGGAGCACCTGTCCTATGGAGACAGGCTGAGAGAGTTGGGGTTGTTCAGCCTGGAGAAGAGATGGTTCTGGGGAGACCTTACAGATGCCTTCCAATACCTTTAGGGGGCCTACAGGAAAGCTGGGGAAGGACTCTGTCATGGGGTGTAGTGAGGGGACAGGCGGTAATGGTTTTAAACTAAAAGAGGATAGATTTAGATTAGATCTAAGGAAGAAATTATTTAAGGACAGTGAGGCCCTGGCCCAGGCTGTCCAGAGAAGCTGTGGATACCCCATCCCTGGAAGTGCCCAAGGCCAGGCTGGATGGGGCTTTGTGCAGCCTGGGCTGGTGAGAGGCGTCCCTGCCCATGGCAGGGGTTGGAACTAAATGATCCTTAAGGACCACTTTCAACCCAAACAATCCTGATTTTATCTATGATTCTATGATTTGAGAAGCCCTAACTTCTTGTTTGGCTTGTGGGGGCTACGTTGCTCACAGGACACCATTCCCCTTGGCCAAGACAAGCTGATGACAGGATTTAAGCTGTGAATAACAAACATACTGACCTCACTTCTCTCCACCTAAATTTTAACATAAGTGTTCTGCAGTGATTTGTTTTTTTACTAAAGCATCTTTAATATTTACTCATCATTACCAAGCCATTAACAGTCTGAAGAATGACAGTGTTTGCCTGGGTGTGATAGTATTTGGATAGATACACAAGTGTTTCTCTTTATCCCACCTGAGAGAGCAGATACTGAATAAAATGAGTCCTTTTGATGACAGAATCTGAAAGATTTGGACTTAGTTAAGGAACAGTCTTGTCCTGCTGCTAAAAACAGGCAGATGGTTTATGCTACATGTTGTCTGAAGTATCCCTCATCTCTACAGAGGACTCCAAGATTCCTTAAAAAAGGAATCACTCTTAAGTGATTGGGGGGGGGGAAGGAAAGGGAAAGGAACAGCGGTGAAAGTGATGGCTCTCTTCTATCTAGCCTCCTGCTTAGCTGGCTGTCACTGCAGTATTCCAGATGTATTGGAAAGCCCAACCCTAAAGCCCTTGTCTCACACCACAGCCTTCAAGTTCAACAAGGGTTCAATGGACAAACCCCTTCTGTTAGTTCTTCCCCAGTTGAAGGAAGAGGAAGAAATCTTCAAGTCAGAGAAAGAAATGCACTGGAAGGAGCCTCTAGAGGTCCAAACCCATGCTCAGGGCATGTCTAACTTCAAAGTACATCCGCAGGTTGGAGCCTGTAAAAGGGAGAGAGCAACTGAGCTAGCTACAGCTAAGAAAACAGGAGAAAAAAAATGAGGTATGGCATCCTCACAGTCACAGCCTGGGAATGCTTGGTTAGGGACTGTTGTGGAAGCAAAACCAGAAAAAGTCCTTTTCACATCCCAAATTGCTAGTATTAGAGTAATGTGGTTTAGTGGCTTGGAGGAACCTGGGCTAGGATGAGGGTCAGGAAGAATTGCAGACTACCTGTGCTTGCAGGTGTCAGTGTGGCTTTGGGCAGCTTGAGACGCGAGTCCTACCTCAGCAGAAAAAATTAAAACACCCCAAACCCAACAACCCAACTCCTAAGCTAGACAAGATATTATTGATCTGATTTGTATAATGATTACAGATACATACAGCCTTCTTTGCTGATAAAAGCTCCCTGTGGTGCCTGAGGGATTCCTCTCCACACAGTGATGGGCTTTGGGTATCCTGGGTCCGTTGCTCTCTTGTCCTCGTTGTATCTCCAATACCTGTCTCCTTTGAAGAAGTAGGTTTTGCCTACAGGCTCCCAGCGCAAAGCCGTGTCAATGCCTTCCCGGGGCAGACAGTTACCCAGCTCCACCAAACTGTGTGGGTATCCTGGCTCTGCTGTCACTTCTTTAAAAACCCAGTATTTATCTCCTGGAGATGAACAGGGACACAAGCAACAAATGAGTATGCCTAATTAGTAGTTAAAGTGATACAAATGCAAAACACCTACGCTGAACCACAGCATGGTGGTGACTTCTAGGCTTAACTGTATTATGTGAAAAGTTCCTCCTTGGCATTTTAAACCTGAAACCTCTTGATTTCATTTGACACTCTAGCTCTTGTTTTGGAAATGTTAAACAATGCTTTCCCATTCACATTCTCTAGGCCAGTCTTGATTTAAAAGGCTTCTCTCACATCCTGTCTTTGTCAGCTCTCATTCAGGCTGAGGAGTTCTAGGATATTTAATTGTTCCTTGTAGAAGGCCAGTCCATACTTTTTGCTAGTTTCCATTGCCTTTCTTAGAGCCTTCTCTAGTTTTAATACATTTTACTGAGCTGAGGGACTGAAGCTGCATGCAGTATATTAGAAGACCACATGTACTTTGCCTCTGTACAGGGGCACGGCGATGCTTTCCAGCTACTCTTCCTTGCTTACAATTTGATCATGTTCATAAACTGTCACAGTGCAAGGAGCTGATATGGGCCTCACATAAAGATGGCCATATGGACTCTTTAGAGAAAGCACCCGTAACACATTTTTCAAGCACCTCAAAAAGATGTGAGCAGATCATGACACAGAAGCTCACATTGCACTGACAGGAAACAATGTGTAGGAAACAGCAGTGTGCCCCTCTTAGACTAGAACAAGGACCAGGACTATAAATCAAGTGTCATGTACCTTCCATAAAAGCCACCAACATGCTTTAAGTCAACTAGCCATATTGATGCCTCACTGATCTCATTATGAACAACCTCTTGTTACAGATGTTTAATGGAAGCCTTTTATTAATGGGCAGTGGCCACAATTAAAGGTCTTCCTCAAGGATACTGACTACATTTGTCCTAATATTTCCCCAGACTCTTCTGATCAAGGTGTCAAAACCTTCATACTTGTCTAGAAGTGTGGTTTGGGGTTGCCCTGTATCTGAAGAAGCTCCAACACCATGCCACAACATGTTAAAGGAGATAGGCAGGAGCCTCACATTCCCTGAGAAACAGGAACTATTTCTCGTTACCTGATGGAAGCCAATATCTACTGAACTATATTAGCTTTATACAGAGATTGTCCTGGCAAGGCCAACCCACACTAAAGATATGTTAAGGATTGGCTATCACACTGGAAGGTGAAAATCAAAGGAGGACTTTTATGTATGGCTCAGTTGTTATAAGGACTAACAACCATTAGTAAAAATGCAGCAAGAATATGTAAGAAAAAGGCAGGTCTGTGCTAATAGCCTCCCCATTCCATTTATTCTTGTACAGCCCACCTTGCTTACTGGACTAAAATGTTTTAGGGGTGTTGCCACAGCAAGTACCTTTGCTAGTGCCTCTAGGGCAGAGAAAATGAGCTCTGTGTGACTCAGCTGCATGGGTAAGTCACCCAAGCATTTCTGCATGTGAATGGAGATTTTTTCAAGACTGCAGGAGGTCCTGTAGCTGAACTTTCAACCCAAGTTGCAACTGACTGACTCACTGAACTCCCTTTGTAGCAGACTGTGACCCAGGAGAGCAGATCTGTCCCTGCATACGATGGTATATAGGCTAGCAGTAAAGTCTCAGGAGGCGGCGCAGCACCAGTGATCTGTACTGTTCTGCAGCAGTCTGCACTTGGCAAATGAGCAAGGAGAGGCACCAATTCTGCTGTGCAATGACACATCTTTTCTGCCTGTTTGATTTGAAATCAAAGCTGATAAGTTGGTTAGTGGAACAGGAAACTTTGGTTGCTAGAAGTGCCCCCTTGGAAAAGGACAGGGATTCAGTGAACCTGTTTTCACCATCTTAATGCTTTAATTGTGTGATGCGAGGCAGGTGTAGCAGGCTCATACTGAAATATACTGTACCTTTGAAGAAAACAAATTTTCCATCAGACCTCTCGTAGGCTGCATCAATCTTTGCGGGAAGACCTTTCCAGAACTGCTCAATTTGCATGGGATATCCTTCCTGCACCCGGTTGTTGCGCAGACGCCAGAACCAGCGATCCTGAGAAAATCAGAAAGCTCTTCAGACTGAGTACTTTCATCTTGCGATCTGGCATCAAGCACTACTAATCCATGCCTAAGCCTGTAGCCATTAAAGGTAGAAGTACTCGTTTGGATGAGAGCTCCAATGCTGCCTAACACCAATTCCAGTGAGGGAAGCACTTCATGGGGGAGATGGCAGCCAAAAGCGTAACAAGATGATTATTGGTACTGTGAAAAAGGGTGGACAGAAGGAGAAGAAAAAGGAGGACCCATTCCCACGGGTCCTATCACTGGTCACTAAAGAGAATAGATCAGTGCCTTCCCCTCCAATCGCCCTCGTGAGGAAGCTGTAGGCTGCGATGAGGTTTCCCCTCAGCTTCTTCTTTTCAAGGTTGAACAGGCCAAGTGACCTCAGCTGCTCCTCACACATCTTCCCCTCTAGGCCCTTCACCATCCTAGTTGTCCTTCTCTGGACACTCCAACAGTTTTACATCCTTTTTTGTACTGTGGTGCCCAGAACTGCACACAGTACTCGAGGTGAGGCTGCACCAGTGCAGAGTAGAGCGGGACAATCAATTCCCTCGACTGACTAGCAATGCGTGCTTGATGCACCCCAGGATACGGTTGGCCCTCCTGGCTGCCAGGGCACACTGCTGGCTCATATTCAACTTGCTGTCAACCACAACCCCCAGATCCCGCTCTGTGGGGCTGCTCTCTAGCATCTTGTTACCCAGTCTGTACGTATAGCCAGGGTTGCCCCTTCTCAGGTGCAAGACCCGGCACTTGCTCTTATTAAACTTTATACGGTTGGTGATCGCCCAGCTCTCCAGTCTGTCCAGATCTCTCTACAAGGCCTTTACCTCTTCAACAGAGTCCACAACTCCTCCACGTATAGTGTCATTGGCAAATTTGCTCAAAACACCTTCTAGTCCTACATCCAAATTGTTTATAAAACCATTGAAGTGGACTGGCCCTAAAATGGAGCCTTGAGGGACCCCACTAGTGACCATCCGCCAGCCCATTTACCACAACCCTTTGAGCCCTACCCGTCAGCCAATTGCTCACCCATCGTATGATGTTTTTGTTTAGTTGTATGCTGGACATTTTGGTTTTCAGCTGGTTTCCCTTGATCGACTAGATGGGTGATCTTATCATAAAAGGAAATCAAATTTGTTAAACAGGACCTACCCCTTGTGAACCTATGTTGGCTGGGACCAATGAATGCATTGTCCCCCAGGTGCACTTCAATAACTTCAAGGATAATCTTCTCCATAGTTCTACTAGGCACTGACGTGAGACTGCTACATTCACTTTTTGATGCACAGACACCAAAATTCTGTTTAGTCTGTAAATCCTGTTAGGCACCGTTTCAAAATATTACAAAGCCAGTCTGCGTACAGTTCCCTCTAATGTTACTCATTTATCAGCCTCAGAGGAACAGAGCTACCTTTAGAGACATTTCAAATGTAACGGTAACTACCTTATATTTTTATTCATCTTTTCCAGTAATAAAACTAAAGAAAGCCATCCATGAGATAAGCAAGAATTTTTAGTACCTTGAAAACAAACATTTCTCCTCTAAAGAGAGCCACAGTGTTAAAGTTGCCATCACAGATGTTCGGTTTCATGCCAGGAGGAGATGGCCTGTCACCTAGAGGAGGACTAGGAGGTCGTGGCTGTCTCTCGTGTTTTCTTTCCGAAGTGGAGTGAATTCTGCGAACAGGAAGAGTTGGTAAAGGCCTGGTTGGCTCCAAGGGCTCAACAGGAGGACCTAGAATTGAAAAGAAAAATGTTTAGGGAAGTGGGCAGTTTTGGATTTTCTGTGCTTTCCTCAGGTTTTAAAAGGCAAGAGGTTGGATGAAGTGTGTTGTGAGGAATGTATATATTCTTTATGAACTATATACACATAAAAGATCATTCCCTAGAAATGGGAAGCAGAACAAGATGTATACACACATGAAAGAGGTCCCAAAACAAACAAGGGATAAGAACTGAAGAAGAGACAGTGTTTCAGTAGGTCTTTCCAAGGAGGCTGTAGATAAAAGGACACCAATCACATTCCCAAATGAAATTAAAGATAATAGCCATTCAACAGAAATGTTTATTAGTCCATAACAACAACAACAACCAGAACAAAGTTATATTAAAGATACTGCTGCAAACTAAGGGAAACTGCAGAGGAATTTAGAAATTAGAAGGCAATTACTTTATTGCAGATAAGTCACTAAACTTCCTCTTCAGAACACCATAGGAACTCCAATGAACAACTGTGATAAGGGCCTTTGCTCTCGTTCTACCATTCAAATAATGCCAACCCCCCTACAAGCACAGCTCTTCCCTTCAATCCTTACCCAGATTATTCTGGGGATCTTACAGGGCTGCAAGAATGTAAAGAACTATAATAAATATAAGCAGGTGAGACTTGGAGCAAAGCTCAACTTTTGAAATGACTGTCCCACAGGAAAATTTCATTAACAGTGATAAAATATGGTCCATACTTAATTAAGAAAATCATGGTAAGATTTCTTGTTGCTTCTCAGAGACAGCCCCAAGTTAGCATGATAATAAACAAGAGGCTACAAGAAGCAAGAGATTTGGCAAGTTTTACATTTGATGTAATCAAATAGGATTTGATTTGATTGTTTATTGACATGTGATTTTTAAGTGATTTTTAAGCAGCTATGTAACGAGATCGCAGGAAAAAAGCTTCCATCACCAGGCAGAACAGGGGCTGACTGCTATCAGTCTCACTGTCTCAGGGGTTCAAGCACTGATGTGCTTCACATCAGCCACATTATTGTACTGGGCAAGGCTTGTCCTCACAGGCCACTGCAAGAGGAGCTATCCTGTTGTGTATGATTGTCTTGCCCAAACCCAGAGAAGGAATCTACTAGTAAGGATTTAGATACTCATGGAGGCTATGCACCTGTGGGATCAGAACAGTTTTGCAGATGAACATTCTGAATTATGGTGCCTAAAATGATAGTTGGCTGTCCAAGCTCACATATCAACTTAGATCTTAAATGTTACATTTTCAAAGGGTTCCTATAATGAACAAGTGCTTAACATGTCCTAGAAGGATGACTGGGTCAGTGAATATCATCACAGAGAGTGACAAAAAATCATCAGAGAAAGTCATCACATTTAATTGCTATTAAGGTTCTAACAAGAATTATGTCCACAGGTTTCATGGATGTTATGTTTGGAAAGTGCAGATAGTATAGTCCAACTTCCTGCATAATTAGGCCAGAAGCCTCCAGCTGTGAATCCTGTGACAAGTCTAGTGTTTTTGGTGCAGATACAGCATATTTTCCAGGAAGAGACATCTTGTTTGGGCTTCAGGTCTTCAAACTTTAAAAACTTCAAGACATTACATAAAATATTTAATGCACAAATTGTTCCAGTCATTAAGCCCTGTTGCTTCTGAAATCTGTCTGACCTATTGTCTGAATTTGTGCAGGTTTAGATTCAGTATTTTTTTTTCCTTTTCTATCTCTAGTCTCTCAAAATTTAAGTGTTTATAGATCTTGATAAGGATGAACTTTAAAGTTCCCTTAATGAGCTAAATGGACCGATTCCATCTGTTGCTACAATGTCTTTTGGTTTTGAGATCTTGAAACTTAAGTCTTACAGCCTTTTTATAAAGTGTTGCAAATGGATAACTGTATTTCTATAAGATGACTTGTCCTTACCATGTGGTATTTTGTGCCATCTCTAATTTTTAATAACAATAGTTTTTATTTACTTTTACTCCAGAACTATGATAAAAGACATCAAATATTGTTCATGGAAACTCTTTAGATGAGGATTCTCTGTGTAAAATTATTCTTGGAAAGCTGTCAGATAATTTGCCTACATTAAATGAATAAAAATATTACACTATTACCTTGTATTTCTCATTCTCCTCCATTCTTAGCTGGTCAGTGCCCAGTATCTTAGCAGGCCATAAAGTTCTCTTAAATCAAGTTCCCAAACTGTGATACTGCTATTGCTGATGATCTGTGAATTTTTCCCCAGCTGGTATGCAGCAAAGATTTCCAGGCACTGCCTGTCACAGGAGCCAACAGGCTTAGAGCCCCCCTCTTGTTGGATGGGTCAGTATGGGTGCATCTACACTAGTGTTTCCAGTGAGCTCAGGTGTGTGCTTTTGAAGAGAATTTCTCAATCATTTTAAATCTCTGTGCATTGTTTCACATCAAAACACATTAAATAAATTATTTTTGGATGAAGCTAAATTTGAAAAATGCATTTCAGGAGCACATCTAGGATACTGCAGCTGCAAATCGGCATCACAGGGAAAGGCTAGAGATAATCCACAGTAACCCCATTCCCCTAGATGTTTACAGAGTAAGTGTCAAGTCCTCAGCACTCTATAACACCATCCCTAAATAACTGCTGCATCTACAGATGTGCTAGTATTATTCTTGCTAACAGCCATAGATGTTGTTTGCTAATACAGCCATTAGCAATGTATTGTAATGTGAAGTATGTGCAAAAGCAACTCCTGCAATGAGCTACACACTAGCTGGCACTTCTGATTTTGGCTGGAAAGCTCACGGAAGTAGGACTGAGTTGGTACAGTGGGACATGCTGCCAGAGGAAGGGATGGGAATGCGGAAAGGTCCCAGGCCAATCTTAGACACTTAAGGCCAGAGTTCTGGTTTATTTCATCTGTGACACGGGAACACGGTCTTCAGCTCCTGCTTTGACAAATTAAGTGGGCCAAGAAACTGGAGGCCTGTTTTGTCTGCCTAAATATGTTGCAAAATCTACTTTGGATTCCTGTGCCAGCAGACTGCTGCAAAGTTCACCTTTCTAAATGAGATTGCAGCATGTTGCTACAATAGCGCAACACAGGTGTAGTTATTTCTTCCCTGCTCTGCAAGAGGCTAACATGCTGACCAAATCAAAGATGTGTTTCTGTTGCCATGTATGGATCAGAAAAGCTTCTTTGGTTGCCAGTTTAATTCATACGGTGGAGCATTTTCATAAGACACCTATTGGGTAGTTTGTGGAGGACCACCAACTGTCTCAGCACAAAGTCAACACCTGGAAAGATCCCTGTGTTTTAAGAAGCAGCTAGAAGTAAATCCACAGCATGACGGCAGGGAGGGCTCCAAGGAGTACTGTTGCCTTTAAACAGGGTGAGATTGGCAGCAGTCTGCAATGCAGAGAGGAACACCTGCTGCCAGAGGGAATTATCTGGGAGGGACCCAAGAAGTCACTGTGTTATGTATGTGTGTGCTGTATTCAAACTGCTTGATGGAAAGACCCATAGCGAGAAAGCGAGTGAATGCCAAGTCTGGGCTGTTCTGCTTCTCAGACACAGCAAATGGACAGAAATGCTGAAATCAACAACCATTCTGGATTTCCAGAAATAATAAGCCAAAAAATCTACACTTTGAGAGAAGAGAGCAAGAATACAGTTTTACAGAGATGACTGTAATAAGATGAGGAGATGAAAATATTTTAAAACTCTCTTTCAAAGCAAAAAAGGCTGAGACAGGAATAGTACCTAAAGACACTAATGTTAAATGTGTCTGACAGGTCAAAAGGACACATAAGCTGATATATGATGCAGAATAGGGACTATAGTATTGTAATCATATGCTATAAATTTAACGTCTCATTAATCATTGGAGGTATTCAATGAATTAAAAATACAGGTTTTTTTTTTTTTTTAGGGCATGTAAATCCTGTTTACAGAGAGATAAATAAAAAAAAATGTATCAATTGTCAGAACAGCTGAATTGTCATGGGTTAAAACTATAGGAGTACAGGCAACTCTGCAAAATCAGGCAATTTGGGAATGGGATATTCTGGTTCAGCATATGGACTAGCGATAGGTACTGTGACAGGCAGAAAGGCAGCAAGACAGGATGGTGGAGCAGCACTGGGAAAAATTGCCCAAAGATGTTTGTGGACTCTCCAGCCTGGAGGCTTTCAGGGCTCACTACAGAAAGCCATGAATGGAGTCAAGTAGTGTTGGCAAAAGTCTGCTACAGGTGGGAGTTCCAACTAGAGACACCGGTGAACCCTTCCAGCCCAAATGCTTTCTATACCACTACGAAAAAGACCAACTGTGTAAGTGACAGAGGAAATAAAACTGCTTCATTTCCTAGAGTAAAGAGAGCTGTGTAAAAACGACATAGCAATGTGCAGTGCAGAGAGAAGCTGTGGACTCCAGCCTCAGCAGTTTCAAAGTTTTGCAGGGTATACCTGCTGCTGGACACCCAGTAGCTGTATTTGTGACTGCAGCAAGTAAAAACAATCTCTTTCTTGTCTCACAGATTTACAGCATCAGGAAGGACTAAGAAACCATCTTGTGTCATCTGCTGTGTAGCATGTATCCATACTTCATTCCTGTTCAAACTACGCTAGATTTTAAGCATATTTAAAAGAGGGAAAGCCAGAAATTAAAAGCTCACTGCAATCTTTAGTAAAACTGTTCCAGCCAAAAGTACTGCCTTTCATTTACAGCTGGGGTTTGGAGAACTTGAATTGGTTCATCAAGGAACATGAGAGGTAGTTTGGTTTTCTGAGCAGGTGCTTGGCCTTGATCCACAATCAAATACACAGATGTCAGCACTGACTTGCCACACCTAACTTCAAGGTGCCAGGCCCAGGGGTGGCATTCCTGGGCTTCGGTTCTCTTCTCCTTAAACAAGGGATGACAAGTGAGATGCCCCACTTAGATGCTTTAAAGGCAGGTCTCTGGAGTACAGAATGTGGCTGGCAAAAGGATGTTACACCAGGCTACAGCCTACCCAACCCGTGCTGCAGGACAGCAGTCACATTCAACTCTCTAAGGCTTATGTGCCTAAAGTCACAGTCTTCTGTAGTGAAGGAGAAAGTTAAAATAGCACCTGCAACTCTTAAAGGCTTTAATTAATCCTAAAATGTCACTGAAATTTGGCCTACAGTTAAGGGGATGGAAAACAGTAGCACAGCCTGCCCATTGCTGAAGAAAGATGCTGTCTTGTAAGATATGAGCCACTTTTGGAGCGCAACCTGGCACAAAAGCAGAATGAATAGACCCTATATAGTTTGCCAATCATTGCTATTACATTAGTGTCATGACTGTAACCTGCCTTCAAAATAGATGGCTAAGGGCAGGACATAACAGCTTTATGAGCAGCAGAGATGTGAACAAAGAGTTACTTAACGGATGCTGGCACCTTGGTATTTATTATGGAAACTGATTACACTCACCCTTGATATGACTACCTAGGCAGTATCGCACACAAATCACAGCCTCTATCACTACATTTCCAAACAACTTCAGAGAATCAGTCAGAGCAAATCTCATTGAGAGAAAATTAAGTGAGAGGCTGTTGCTTGGGTCTGCAATTGAGCCTGAACCCGGTCACTGGGTCTGCACCTAGTTACTGTGTGTGATTCCAGCACTGGGGCCAAACCCCCCCTGGGGCTGACCCTACGGCCACTCCCACACAAGAAGCAGGCAAGAAACCCCCTGGAGCCAGAAACTCTGCTCTGCAGGGAGGCACCTTCCTGGGACTTTACAGACACTGTGTGGAGAAGAAGACTTTCTTCTTCTCTATCACAACCAAGGCAAAAAAAAGTCAGAAAGCTTTTGGGTCACAGCAGATCACCTTCGGAGTGTGACTTCCGCCACTGGCACTTAGCCTCCTCCCTTCATGCTTCCTCTGTCGCAGACCATCTGAATACCAAGGTGACCTGTGAAGATAACACAGAGAGAGGAGGCATTTAGGAGCCACTGTGTCGATAGTTGAGGACAAAATATAATTGTACTGTCCTCCCGGCTATTGACAGAGTGTTCCCTCAACTGCACAACACCCGCCTGGAGGCATCCTGCACGGCTTGGCATCCATCAGGGCCAGCTCTGCGTGAGCCAAGCGGCTCTCCAAGCCTGTCAGTGCAGAGGACATCCTTTGTTTCAGGTCAGGGGAGAGAACAATCCACCTCCAAACAAAGGTATTTCTTTATTCTCTTAATATTCGCTCCAGGAATAAGACTACCAACAGGCCTACAGACAAGAGGTTTTGAATAAAATACAGGGAACTTAGGGTTGTAAAACAGCGAGGTACATGTTTTCGCAGGACTTAGCCATCTATGCAGGTACAAAGGAAAGGTGAAAATCAAAATGTATGATCCAAAGGAGCCTGGGAGAGTGACAGAAACACACTGGGATGCTCTGCAGACCCCACAGCAGTGGAGAGAGGTCCCTGGTCATATTAAATGAGCTAGTTGCCAATGAGCTGTCTCAGGGAGGAGAGATGGTCCACCCACAACAGCTCAGCACTCAGGAAGGACTCACTTCCCTTGCTCTCCTAGTAATACTGTCCATAGAGCACTTTCCTCTTCTGAAGTTAAATTTCAGCAGTTAAAGGGAACTGGATAATTTCAGCTAGTTTGGATATCTTTGGTAAAGTGCACTACAGTCTGCAGAACCAGCCCCAGCACTCACAGTGTACCCAGCAGCTGGGCAGCCAGGTCCTTGTGAACATCCCTAGGTGGCAGGAAGGATTCCTCATGCCCTTCCTGCAGATATCCTTTGAATGACCAACTGATACCCAGGTAGGTGACAGAGCACTTGCCTGGAAGACAGGAGTCCATGGCTGAAATTCTTGCTCTAAACAAAAAGAAATGCTTTCCTGGGCTCTGTAACAAGGTGATTCACCTTGCGTTTGAATTCTCTGATTTGGGGTCAGTAAAAGTGGGTCCAAAATTCCTGGGCTGACCTTAGGCAGAAGAAGGATGAGAGTTTAGGGCTCTGCAAGATGTTCCAGATGTGGTGCCTGCAGCCCAGTTTCCCTCTGGAAAAAAAACAAACATTAAGAAGCCTGACATTCACTCCACTTCAAAACAAAGCATTTTTTTGTACTCAGAAAAATCTGTAGGATGAAAGAAGTTTTTCCTGCCCAGCCATACCATAAAGCAGTGCTCCTCCTTTAGCTGAGAAAGCTCCTAAGAAGCGTGGGCTCCCCGCTTTGCCAGGAGACAACTAGTCAGTGTGGGTTAGCTCCCTCCTCTCAAGCCCAAGGTGTGCAGCTCCAGGGCCAGCGTGGTTGCGGGTAAGTCCCTGCATTGTGGATGAGACCTCCATGGGTCAGGTGGGCCTCAGGGATACCAGAGGGGACCAGGCGGTTACTCCCTGCCTGCATTTTGGAAGAATGGGAATGGAGACCTGGTGTATAGCAGGTGAGACTCAGTGGATGCACCAGAGGTGGAATCCGATATTTTGTTCTGGATCCAAAAGAGTTGCTAGAAAGAAGGAAAGGTGAACATGAAGGGAAGCAACAGAGAGAGAGAATCTGGTGTTTCTGTAGCATGCCAGAGATGTGTAACCATGGCAGATCTTTTCAGTTCTCTTATTGACAAATGTTGTCCTTCTCCTGCCCTCTGTGGAGCATGGATCTAAAAGTCCCAGGTCTGGGAGCATCCACTAGCATTTTGTGTTGTTTTGGGGATGCTGGAAGAACACAAGTGGGGCTGTAGAAAGGCTGATGGTAGTATAGGAAACCCCTAAGTCCTCAATGAGATGCTCATTTCAATTGCTTTTCTGGGTGCTGCTACTGCATAAGTACATGGGATGGAGGGTCACTGGGAATGAGGATACAGTTTGTCTCTATTTTCTGCACTCAACAGAGTGCAAGAGTGCAAGGAGACAGGATTAATCATAACATCCAAAAAAAAAAAAAAAAAAAAGAGAGAGAGAAAATAAAAGCAGCACTATTATTTCTACCATTACCAGTCAGTCTTCCAGCACAGATGACACAGGAAGAGATAATAATACCAGCTGATCAGCTGCATGCCTTAGTTCTTTTATGACACAGTGGAAAAAACCTGTTCATCTTACTTGCTTTGAGAGAAAATAGTATTGTCAGTGTGCCTATGAAGTGGAGACATGGTAACAGGTTTTCAAAGGAATACTGAGATGAACATTTTTGGAAACCTCTGTACTACTGTCTTAAGGACTAATACCTTAGTACAAGCAGAACATCTCACAACAGTGATCTCAGTGGTGGCATCTGTGTGGCCTTTGATGTTTCTGAAGCCCACACTGCTGGGACTCCAGGGCTTGCAGTCCATTTGTATTTTGGGAACTCTGTGACCTTGGGCTCGCCTGTAAGGTAGCGTGCAGTCTGCTTCCAACTCACCTGGACCTTACCACCTTTGTCCCTGCCACTGCTCATCCACCTGCTCACCAAGCACAGAAACTCACCTTCTTTGCCCCTGCAAAGCAGAAGCTCTAGATGGAATGAGCAGTCACAGGGAGAATCACTCTGTCCTCAAGAGCTGGGATCTCTCAGAGTAGGTACTTCATTTCTGCATGTGAAAATTACCCTTCCAAATTCTGTCTTCTGGTACTTGTCCTTCAGGAGATGAACATCCATCACAATGCTGTAGAGGACTGTCATTACTGATCATTTGGCATGGGGAGATACGCTATAGACATGCAAATCCATCACACACAACATGCTTCTCTGTCTCACAATCACTAAAATCACCTTCTATACATAGGGGTCTTCAGTGTTACTCCATACTCTTACCACCTTCAGAGGCCATTATCAGAAAATGGTCCTAATACGAATGTTTCTAGATCCTGCATGACAGCAAAGCTTGCTCTGATGGTCCCATTCACAATGCAGTGTTGCCACATGGAGCTTAGAGCCTTTTGCAACAGTTTTTTCTGCTGTTTCATCACAAGCCATCTCACACATAAATGAAGGTTATACAGATCTAGGATTGCTCTATGGGAAGCCATTGGGAAAAAGCTGAATTAAGTTGTGAAACGTATGCTTGCTGCACAGGAGTAAAGGGACCAGAAGAAGGTGCTACTTGCTTAGGATCTGCTGATGATCTGTACCTGGATGTCAGAGGTGGCACTGTCCAGTGGTGATTAATCTGTTCTTTGGACAGCCACTGACAGGGTTTTCACTGCCACCCTAGACTTCAGCCCTCATGGGATGCAGCACATGCACTGACTAGGAGATCATCTCTTGGGCTGTGGAAAAAATGTTTGAGGCTAATGTCCTCAGCAGGACTTGGGAGCACTGAGATCCTTGAGGTTGTCTCCAGGCTTAATGATTTGGTCTGTCTTTGAGTGGACAGCAGACCTTTCCTTTGTGACCTTAGGCTTCAAAAAGCCCTTGAAGGTAATGCCCTGGTTTACCAGATTCAAGTATCCATATAGATATGAGTTTTTTCTACACTTCATGTTGACCTCTCTGTACCCCAGGCATGGTGTTAGGAGAGCCTCTCCTAATAGGAGAGGCTGCTTCACAGCCCACTGCAAAACGGTGCTTAAAGCAGGACATGAAGAACAGAAGAAACAACGTTGAAAGATAATCGATTCAGGTTGTGCGACAATGCTGTGGCTGAGTATGCCTCCTTGCTCCATCTGCACGCAGCCCTGACTTCAACACTAGAACAAGTAAAAGAGGCAGTCAACTTAACTGAATATCCAAAGGACCTACATACTAGTATAATTTCCAGTTTAATTCCTTCCTGGCCATGCCACTCATAACACAGGCACAAAAGTACAATGGGAGATATCCTTCTGAAAAAGACATACAAAGAACAGTCATGGTATTTCCCTCTTTTTGTCAAGACACAAGCTTCAAAAAGCACCTGTTAGAAGATGGAAATCCTGCTAACTTGTTTTACAGTCCACTCTGTCACGCATGGTGAGCTGCTGCCCCTTTCATCATTAGCTCATAAATGGAAACAACATTTTATACATTGACCTTATACCAACCAGAGCAAAGCACAAATCAGATTTCCTATCACCTGCTGTCTCGCCAGGTGAGTTTTGAAATAAATCCATCATAAAATAACTTAATCATCCAACAAATCATTGTATGAGAGACTTAGACATATACTTTTCTAATGGATAGAAAATAGGGTTACAACATAAAAACACATTTGAAGTGCATCATTGTCAAAAGAAGACAAAGTGAACTTAAATTTCAGTAGAGCCTTGTTCTTTGTTCTAGCAAATTCAGTAGAATGACAAATTGGAGAATTTATTTGAAAAAATGAATCTATTTTTTTTAAAAAGGATGCTACATGCAAAGCATTAGCTCTATGACTTATTGACTTTTGACTTACGACTTTTGCATAGCATGCTCCTACATAATATGTAGTGAGCACATGCTGCTGCTCTGTAGAAAATGTCTAAGCATCACATTGCTGAATGTCAAAGCAGGACATTTTGGTTTTTGGATAGGTGTTTGGTAGACGAGCTTTTGGCATTCCCAAGGCAAGATGAGGCAGATTGGCATTGTGGAAATAAAGCACATTAGTTGAATGTTCCTGCTAAAGCTACAAAAAAAGATATTTCAGCAGGTCCTTCTCAGTTTAAAGGCACTCTGATGAAGGGATTTGTTCTAGCTCCTGTTCCAGGGAGAAACATAAACCTGCACCTTCCATCTTTTCTTTGTGACCCATAAGAGTAAGTCCTAGACTTAAACTAATCTGTAGTTTCCAGACCAGAACTCTGTGCTAAGGGATGAAATCTCTTGCTGGAGAAGCAAAGATCCTAATGCAGAAGCTGCTCCTTCTTCTCCCTGCAGAGCGAGGTATCTCTGCAACTACCAACACCAACCCCAAAGCACTTCAGTTCACAGACCTCACATATAAGCCTTTCATGATTTCATGATATTTCATGACAAACTCATTCCTGATTACTACTTGCACCAAATAGTAATTCATTCATACTGCTTTTTTCAACATGAGTTTGAATTTTAAGCATATTATATTGCATAAGGAGAATCTTAAACATAGTTGTTGGCTTAAGTTTAATGTCACTAGGTAAGTGAAAACTAATTTGAAGTCTAGTGGTGGTGTTAAGCCATGGGGAGTACAGTGCTGAGCTCTTTGCTCCATTACAGCTATGCACAAGAGGCCACGCAGTGCTCTCACAAACTGTCGACCCCCAAAGGACACTAATAGGCCTTAATGGCCTTGACCAGCCTCATCCATGATCTCCAGGCCCACCCCATCCATGGGCTCAGGACCTCCATTGCAGCCCAGCCCTGGGCACTGGGGCCCTGCCTGAGCTGTACAGATATTGGCTTGAACCACAAAAGTGGAAGAAATATGGCTGTCAATTCCTCATCTGTTTCCTTTCCAAAAAGGTATCTGAAAATAGAGAAACCAGTCATATTTTCTTGATTGCGCTTTCATTGTCAGATATAAAGTTTTTTTTCCCCTTTCCAGTCACAGGAAGTAAATCAGTATTTCAAAATAGAAACAGCGTAGTAGCAGCTTTCAGAAATTAAAGCTTAGGTATAATATTTAGTGAAGCTTTAATGCCTACTGCCCCAGCACTTTATATCAAAACCATGCAGAGTCTCTGTCATCCAGAGTATCTGTGTACATAGTGTGCGTAAGTATGCATAATTAAATGATACCACTCGACAACTGCCATACAACTTCATCCTGTTAATGAACATTGAAGAGAAATCTTCAGTTGCACTAATGGAAAGAGATAGCTCCCCCTTGGTGTACTTCAAGCCATCTTATTTTAAATGTTGGATTTTACTTGAGTATCTGCCTTACAAATAGGATGAACTGCACTCATACAAATGCTTGTTTTTTCCCACTGCCTAGACAGGAGTCAGGGAAATTAGTCCAGACAGAGACATAGCCCTATGTCTACATTTGGACAAATGAATCTCATTCCAGTCACCAAAAAAAAAAAAAAAAAAAAAAAAACAACAAAACAACAAACAAACAAAAAACCAGACTAAAACAACTGGCATACAGTTTAGATCTCTGAAGTCTCTCTGCACTTCTTTAGAGTCTTACAGGTCTTGGCACAAATTCTATTAGAAGCAATTTAAAATTCATTGGCAGATTATTCATGTAAAGACTGACTTGTATTGCATCTGCTGCTGACCCCAGCAGCAATCCCTTAGAAACACCAGCTTTCTGTGATGATTTCCCACTGACAATCATCTAACAAGTCTTTTTTTTTTTTTTTTTTTTTTTCCTATGTCTAATTCATATAATATCTGCTCTAATGGTACTGGGAGCTAGTATTTTACTCCAGATGTTATGCAGCTGTGAATATTACATAGCTACATAGGGTAAATGTAAGGACAAACTTGTACTTTCCTCAAAGAAAGAAATCAGGCATGTTTGACAAAGCATTGTCCACAAACTACCATGGACTATATCAGATTCAGCGCCTCACAGTGAGCATCTTCTAGTTCAGCTTGCCCTCAACAGAGGCTCTTCAAACCTGCATCTCCCCCTGCCCCCAGTTTCCTCCAGCCAACCCACCCTGAAATCCCTGTCCTCACACCCTGATATCCATGATCCTATCACATGGTGTCATATCACCCCCAGCCCGTTGGCTTTTTCCCACAATCCCTCCATCTCCTTTTCTCTCTCATTTCCTTGACCCACAACTTTGTGACATGTTGTACAATGATGTTCTTTTATTTCAGCAGCAGACTAAAAGAAGTGTTCTCTAAGTGGATCCAAACTACTTTTCCCTACCTTCTGTACATGGAGAAAAAATGGTGGCATAAATACTTTTTACTTTCCTTGATATTCTAGGCTCTTCACATTCTTCCCCTCTATTTGTGCTGGCTCTTCCTAACAGACAACCCTTGGGTACAGCAATTGGCATTATTTCCCTTTTTACTGGTCCTTGATACTACAGAGTGATGGATGGAATCAGCAGTGAGATCATTGGTTATCCTGACCTGTGCAAAGATATTGCCACTGGAACAACCATCTGATATTTGTCTGTGGATTAAGAGTTTTAAACAGGTCTCATTAAGCCACAGCAGGAAATCCATCCTGACTGAAAATTTTTGAGTGCTACCTGTTTGCACCTGTAAATTACTTGCTACACTCAGGCTCAGTGTAAATAGATACGTGGATAGTGTTGCTCACCATAGATTTTCTGAATTCCTTGGAGGTCATCCTGGGGCAGTTTGAAGTTGTGTGTTTCCATGTACTGGTAGAAAGGAGCCATGATAGCACTGGGATCATTGGAGTGTTCCAGACCCAGTGCATGTCCCAGCTCATGGACTGCAACCAGGAAGAGATCATTCCCTGTGGAAGGAAGGCACAGCTGGTTTAGTATGCAGCCACAGCTCAACACAATCCCAAGCCCTGCTTGCTCATCACGTAAGAAGCACCTGCTTTTCTATCCTACTGCACAGCAGGTCACAGTGTCACTGTCAGCTCCTGGAGATGGCTTTAGTCCTGAAAGTCTGTGTGGCTTTAACAGTCATCATCACAGAATGGGCAGGAGAATCCTAACCAATGGCCACATGGAGCACCTTCAGAGCAGTTAAAACAGGCAGCTGCCTGGAGTGTATGGAGTCTACTGGCTGTAGACTCTTTTGTAGAGTTTACAGAAAACAGCCAATAAAATGGACAGCTCAGATACCACGGCTGCCTTATCCCAGTGCTGCCAGGAAAGGTGAGAGCGTTGCCAGTCTGCTAATCAGCAAAGGCATATGGCAGGAAGGGAGGCTGGTACCCCTTCTGGGTCCTCCTGTGCTGTCCTCTGGTATGATCTGGACCATCAAATCCTAAGAGACATTTGTAATGCACCAGCCAGACTGATGAAGGCAGGAGGCAGGACACGGAAGACTAGAGCTAACACACTCACCACCACATACTTGTGGTACAAGGGACAGCCCCATCTCCTCTAGCACAGGCTTCTCTCAGTGTGCTTTGCTTTGCTAGACTCCTGGCACTGCCATGTCAACAGGAGAAGGTGAGCACTGGCAGAGCCACACAGGAAAAGGCTGGTGACACTTGGATGAATCTCAAAGGCAGGAGAGAGAAGGATGGAGAAGAGAAGGAACGTGTTCCTGACAGGAAAAGAAATGGTTGAAGAGCCCTATCTGGTTAGAAGGGTGAATTTGGGGTACCTTAAACTCTCTGTTACAGACATACACTCCTCTTCAGCCATATGGATCCAGGCCCCCCATCTCCTTGATCTAGAGTGGTCCCTGGATGTCCTGAGGGCATCTTGACATGGGAGGTGACACAAGCAATGTCTGTGTGAGGTGGTGAAGACACAGCCAACAATAAGAGCTTCCCTGTCAATAAATGCCTGAGCCTTTCCCCCTGCTTGAATTATTGGTTTGGCCTTCTCTGCTGTTTGTTGTTGTTGTTGTTTTGTTTTGTTTTTGCAAGGCACAGACCAAGAGCATTGGCAATCAGACACAGGAAAACTGGTGGTGGCAGCTCAGTGGCTGCTTTGCAGCATCTCCAAACGGCACATCTCCATTTCATGCATCTTCAGACCACACCTATCTTAGAGAGGCAACAATCTTCAGATTAGTGTTCATGGCTGAGGTGTCCCTGAGACAGTTTTCCCAGTTTCCCCAGACAGGAGTGTAGAACAGTGATTAGTGTAGACTATCTCCACTTTTTAAATGCTTTTTGCTTCATGTAATCCAAGAAAATGTGATAACATAGAATCAGGGCCTGCAAATCTTCAGAGCAGGGTACTTTGCCAGCATCTCAAGACATCTTACCAAAAGTAAATAGCAAATAATGTTTATACCTACCACACCAAAATGATTAAATCATCAGAACATTTGAGTTGGAGGGAACATGCACTTGCCATGTTAAAATACACATTTCAAATAAATGTTCAAATACATTTGTTGAAATACAAACATCCAAAGAAATAGGTGGGCTAAAATCTAGCCATATATGTATTTAAAATACCAGACTTTCTGTATGCTAGAAATCCAAATGGGGACTTACTTTTTGTCTTTTTTCATCCATTGCTGGAAAATTTGATGTGTGCAGAACAAGTCAATAAAATGTTCAACATCTTAGTTATAAAATTCATTAAGTAGTTTCATAGTAAAGTTTGGAAGACTGATCATTCTTTATGAGTTTTCAAAAATATTCAAGCTTAGAAGACGCACCCAATGTTCAAAAGTGATTAAAAGACTCAAGGTCCTATTGACAACTAAAAGGACTTAGTTACCTGTATCACTTAAATGCTTGTGAAAACATAATTTTCATTGCCATAACCATTCACACATGGGATTCCAACTAAAGGTCACTCAGCAGAGAGCTGACTTTAATGAGAAGAGGGCTGTGCCCATGCTAAGTGCTTGGACACTCTCCTCACCAAACTGGTGGCATTCTATCCCTTGTTGAAGTATCTGAAGAGTCTTTGTAGTGACAGCATGTCTAGAACTTACCTGTCTGTAAGTCTGCATACAAATTACTTAAGTCCCTTACCTCTACATAGACTGTACTAAGCTTTATCAGGAGCACAATATCTGATACTATCTTCACTTAAATTCAGTTTTTATAGCTTTCAATTACTTGTTTCTGCCCAAAACAAAAAGCAGCCCACTCTACAGTTGGAAAACAGAATTGCACAGACTCATTGAATGGTGGTCAAGGTTGGAAGGAATCTCTGAAGATTGGCTAGTCCAACCCCCCTACTCAGGCAGGGTCAAGTAAAGATGGTTGTCCAGGACTGTAGCCAGTTGGGTTTTGAATTTTGAGTTTCTTGTACTGTGAAGCCCAGAACTGGACACAACACACCAGACGGACACAATGCATCACAATGCCTCCACCGTTGAAAAGAGAGGATCACCTTCCTTGACTTGCTGGCAATGTTCTTCCTCATGGAGCCCTGGATGCTGTTGGCCTGTGCTGCAGGGGCACAGTGCTGACTCATGTTCAACTTGGTGTCCACCACAACCCCCACACCCTTCTCTGCAAAGCTACTTTCTCATACATGTATGGGGTACCTGGGGTTATTCCTCCCTGTGTGCAGAACTTGGCTTTCCTTTTTGAGGAAAACTTCATGAAGCTCTGGCCAGCCTATTTCTCCAGCCTGTTGAGGTTCTTCTGAATGACAGCATCACCATTTGGTGTATCAACCACCCCTCAAAACTGTACATCATCTGCACACTTGCAGAAGTCCTCTTTATCATTGTAAAAGGTAGGGAATTTCACAGCATGAAAGAGAACATACTGTTCATTTTCCTTTTCAAAAGGTGGGCTATGACCTACTTTTTTAAAGAAAGCATCAAGTTTTAAAATGGTTGTCTAATGGTGGTCCTATCTCCACCCTTAGGTTGGACTTGCAATGTCTTGTTGTGCACTGTTACCCACTACTGTATGGAAATTTAGCTGATCTGCAGCAGCCTTCAAAGAAGCCTGCACCTCACAGATTGTTTCTGTCAGTTCTCAAATACACAGTAAGGTCTCTGGCTATGTTCTGCACAGATTTCATCTAAATAGTACTCTTTTAATGTCCATCTTTTTGGAGCAAGACTCAGGAAGAAGGACCATTAGTCTAGCTTGATATTCTTCTGGTCATACAGAAAGATCAGGCAATCACATAAAGCTCCTTAATTTCCTGTTCTGTCCCTGACTCCCCAAACCAACAAGAACAAACTATTCAGTGTACATCAGCCACCTCTGTCATAAAGCAGGGTGAAGAAGGAACTGGATACCCTTAATTTGTATTTGCAATGAGAGCTTTCCAGAGAAATAAAACATCTTTTGCTAATTTGTACCATAAAATCTGCTTGGTCAGAGACCTGTCTGAAACGTCTCCTTCCTGATTCTCAGGAGGCATCCCAAAATTCACTAAAAATTACCAGATAAGTTCCCAAGACTGGGGGCAGTTTTGTAAGTTGGCTCACTGAGTGAAATAGTTTGATTTGCTATGCTAAAACATAAATAAACGCAGTTAAATTAACTTTAAAGCTGGTGTGTCTTCCTTACAGAAACTATGCTATCACCAGATAAAGTTATATCTGACAGCCCACCTGCAACAACATAAAAGCACTGCTCATTATCAAGATGCCAAAAGAGGTTAATAAATTGAATATTGTATGTTTGGTTTAACAATTCTATTACTCTCCATGCCTACACCAGGAAAAGAATACACACAACTTCATAGGTAAATTTAAGTTGAATTTTCCTAATTAGAAGATATCTAAATATATGTTTAGAGTAACCCCCTCGTAGCTGACTGATTTAAGATATATTGCAATATAGACACATATCAAAACGAGTTCTCTGGTTAAGCAATCTCCTGCTGTTTATAAGATACTGCCTTTTCCTAAAGAGGTAAGAAATCCATGGTTTTATTGCAACAACACAAAAAACACTACGGACACAAATAAACAGATTTATAAATGATCTTCCTTCTAGACGTGCACTCCACCACTCATGCTTATTTTATTTGCATCTTCAGCTGGAGAAATGGCTATTAAATCAGGTAAGAGACATCCTGGGAAAGGTTTTCATGAAACCACTAGCACATGCCTTCTTTTATAGTTTTATTCATTTTAACTACCAACATTCATATACTACCAACATTTGCCTAAGAAATGCACTGCATATTAGGGTGTCCAAGTTCTGTAGGTCAGCAAAAACCATTTATTTAAATGCCTATCAGTTTACAATAACAGTTTCCAGGGCTATTATTATGGAAATAGTTATATTACTATCAGTATTTACCACTGAACATGAGAGCTGTACATATAGCTGTAATGAGTGTAGGTAGACTCTGTAGAGCACCTAGCACAGTGAAGTGTAAATCCAGAGCTTGTAGGACAACAGCAGTACAATTTAATAATACTCTACATCTGGTTAAGAATACCAGAGCAATTGTGAATCTCTTATCTTTTACCTTGTTAGTTTTATATTTTATCAACTGCATCATCATGCTAACCCTGATCTACTTACTGCAGTTTACTCAGACAATTAATAGACATACGAAGGTTATATTTTGGAATTTTATTAAAGTAAAAACAATACTGAAGAAGTCAAATCATTGGTTGTGACAATACCATGCATACCGTAATTACAGAAAAGATGGCATGAACTTAACATGCTTTTAAAATACATTTCAAGTCCAACAACTGTTTTCCAAGCACAACTTAAAGAAGCTTTAGGGCTACTCTAAGCTATGCTTTGGTCTTGCATCTACAGACCTGTCCTGTTAGGTCTGAACTGTCAAACAGAAGAACATGAAATTTGTCTTGTGGTCCTCCATTCAGCTCCACAACATGCTCTGCTTGAGAAAAGCTTTCAGTCTTGCACATAAAGACCCTGAAGAAGTGATGATATTGCTCTACCATTTGATTGTATCAGGCAAGATGTGAAAAACAGCTCTTCAATCTGGAAAGGAAAAAATACACTTTAAAAAGAAAAATAAGCTTCATTTTGTTAATAAACTGTTACAATTGTAAATTTAGCAATGAATATGATACATCTTAGGGATTTAATGAAAACTTTTAAGACAGCTTCACTGGAGAAAGAATAGAGAATGATATACAATCTTGAAAGAAATTGCACATCAGTTATGTAACAAACTAAACTAATTCAGATTGCTAAGAGAGATGTCGCCTATAATAAGGAAAATTTGATTCTTAACTTTTCTTGTCTGCAGTGTAAACACATTGAGCAACTGCAGTATTAACTCATACAAGATCTGAGAACTCCACACAGTACTCAAGGGGAGGCTGCACCAGCACAGAGCAGAGTGGGACAATCACTTCGCTCAACCAGCTAGCAATGCCGTGCTTGATGCACTCCAGGACACGGTTGGCTCTCCTGGCTGCCAGGGCACACTGCTGGCTCATATTCAACTTGCTGTCAACCACAACCCCCAGATCCCTCTCTGCGGGGCTGCTCTCCAGCATCTCATCACCCAGTCTGTACGTATAGCCAGGGTTGCCCCCTTCCCAGGTGCAGGACCCGGCACTTGCTCTTGTTAAACTTTATACGGTTGGTGATTGCCCAGCTCTCCAGTCTGTCCAGATCTCTCTGCAAGGCCTTTCCACCCTCAGAGTCAACAACTCCTCCCAGTTTAGTATCATCAAATTTACTCACAGTCGTACATCCATTTACTCCAGTCCTACATCCAAATCATTTATGAAAACACTGAAAAGAACTGGCCGTAAAATGGAGCCCTGGGGAACCCCACTGGTGACTGGCTGCCAGGCTGATGTAACCCCATTTACTATAACCCTTTGAAGGTTAATCTTCTCCATAGTTTTACCAGGCACTGACGTGAGACTGACAGGCCTGTAGTTAGCAGGGTCTTCTTTCTTGCCCTTCTTGAAAACTGTCACAACATTTGCCAGCTTCCAGTCAACTGGGACCTCTCCAGATTCCCAAGACTGTTGAAAAATAATTGAGATAGGTCCCACAATGATGTCAGACACCTCTTTGAGCACCCTGCGATGAATCTCGTCTGGACCCATGGACTTGTATGTATCCAGGTGGAGCAGCAAATCCCGCACATGTTCAGGGTTAGCTGGGAGTTTATCATTCCCACCATCACAGTCCTCCAGCTCAGGACACCCTGGGTCCCGAAGCCCATCATCATCGGCATTGAAGACAGAGGCAAAGAAGGCATTAAACGTCTCTGCTTTGCCTACGTCTTTATTTACAAATAAGGTGACCATGCCCATCAAGTAGTGGACCTATGCTTTCTCTGTTCTTCCTTTTTTTGTTCATGTATTTAAAAAAGGCCTTTTTGCTGTCTCCCACAGACCTGGCCAGCTTCAACTTTAATTGGGCTTTGGCCACACAAATTTTCTCCCTACAAAGGCAAACAATGTCCCTGTAGACCTTCCATGTTGCCTGACCCTGCTTCCAACAGCCATACACTTTCTTTTTATGCGTAATCTCTAGAAGATGATCCCTGGTCAGACAAACTGGCCTTCTGCCCTGTCTGCTTGACTTCTGATATTTTGGAATTGCCTGATCCTGTGCTTTTAGGAGGCACTGCTTAAAGACTGACCAGCACTGATGGATGCCAATGCCTTCAAACACAGTTTCCCAAGGGACCTTACTAACTATTTTCCTGAGCATCCTGAAGTCTGCTCTCCCCATATCCAGGGTTGAAGTTTTGGTGGCAGTTTTCCTTGTCACCAAAAATTTTAAACTCATCCACTTCATGGTCACAATGACCAAGACGGCCACCAATTGCCATGACCCCTCTCTGTTCTCAAGAGACAGATCTAGGAGGGCACCTTCCCTAGTTGGCTCCTCTAGAACCTGCACCAAGAACTTATCATCGAGGTGCTTTAAGAACCTCGTGGACCTGCTTGTCAGCTGTGTGATATTCCCAGTTAACATCTGGCATATTATTTTATCTATCTCCTCATTCAGTGGAATGCAGCAAGTTTATCAGAGATCCTGCTGGTTTTTGGCTTGCTTCACATCATCTGTTTTCACTGGGTCAGAAGACACAAAGATTTCATCTCACCTTGATTCTCATGTTCTGCCTCTTTATTTTTATTTTTTCCTTTTTATGGGTATGACATCATTCTGATCCCTACCGGCTCCTTCCTACAAATCTCAGAGTATCTGATTCTCTGTGGAATGAAGTAAAATATTTTACTTTTGTTATACAGAAATCAATAGGATTCCAAATACCTACAGAGCTATATTTATACTCTGTGTATCCAACAACTACTGACAAAAGCAATGGATACTCATTTTATTTTCAAAGAACACTGTGAACGTAAGGTATATTTAAAAGTACATTACTTTGAAAGTAGAATTTGCAGGTGATCCTTATTCAAGGATTTTATCTGTGATCAACAACTACCACTGTCAACATAGCAAAGCTTCAAAATCCAGACTGCACTAGCACAGCACTACCATAACGCCACTTCTATCATTGTATAAACGACAGCATATGACACAAAAGAAAGCACTACTTACAGAGATGCTGTCCAGTACAAAGACGAATCTGTAGACAGAAGTCTTCCATGTGTGCTGGTGTGCTTTCTCTCTTCACTTTACTTTCGTAATTCACACAGTAAATGGAACATTTGTTCCATACGAGAGGCTACGATGACTGACCAGCTTCTCTGTTGGAATTAACTTTTAAAAAAATATAATTTTCAGTTCTTTTTTAAGGCCTTCTATGTTTGGGTGGTTTGACATGACAGGGAGGTAGTCTCCAACTCTTGCTTACTTAAGCAAGCCAATTTAATGTCTTTTTACCATGGATAGCTGTTTTGAAACCATGCATCTACATGCTTGCTCAAATTCAGTTCTACATTAAAATATGATTTTAGAGAACTTTGATTTATGGGAACAGATCTCTCTGAGAAGTTACAGGATGAAACCAACATTAAGTAGGTATGTTTTAGAGACTAAATACTGAACTGATCTTCTTCAATGAAGAAAAGCACTGACCAACAGCATGATCTGGTGCAGTGAACTACTACAGAAAAGTCTAAAAAAGTAAGTTTAAATTTTAATGCAATCTTACGCCCCTAAATTTCCAATATCTATTTCCAAGTCTTTCAGATAACAGGTCTTCCGCAGCAGAGGATGAGTAGTATTAAAGCAGCTCTGATTTTTGCTCTGAAAAATTCTGATGCTTACTTTCAACAACAATGTCAGAAGCCTAAAAATAATGATGGATTCAAAATGCCATTTATTATAACAAAATTATCTAGATGTGGAGATGTTCTTTACCTGAGAAATCAGAGAAAGAAAATTTTAAAAGTATTTAACAGCCAAAAAGCAACATTTTGGGTGTACTGTATTGTGAGTACATATGCTGTCAAGTTGCTCATTGATACTCTGTAGATTGTCTTTGCTGTCCTCAGCAATTCCGCAGAAAACAGATATTAAAATACTAGTAAAATGAAAAAGAAACAGACAGAAAGCAAGGCAAAACATAGAGGAAACAGGATTAAAATTCAGAATAAATTAAGGAGAAATGATTGTACCAAGTTGTGGCATTATGCTGGGTGAAGGAGCAGGGGTTAAAGGAAGCTATATTTTCTTTTTCAGCAAGCATGCACTGTACCTGTACAATTCAGATAATTGGGCTGCAAGCAGACAGTACAGTCGTCCTAGAAAAGTGAATAACAATGCAAATCAAAAAAAAAAAAACAACAAGAACTGGATACTCTTAATTCCTCCTAGTCCCCTCTCTCCACCTAAAACATTACTATTTTAACTGAAGACGTCAAATACAATAAGGATTGTTTAGTAGGCAATGTTTCCAAAGTGATGTCTTTTATAATAAAGAACTACCTGACCAGGTTAGGAAAAAAAATAGCCAGGCCTATTTGTATATATCACTTAATACTAGGCAAACTTATATCCTAACTTACATCCAATATGTTTATATCATTAATCTGGTGAATGCTTACAGCAACCTTTTACATTCTCGCATTTCAAAACAGTAACAATGAGACGTGGTACTTCTAAAGTACCTGGAAAAAAAAATTGCCAACCACCTTTATGCACCTATACCCATCAGTCCTCCTTTGTGAATTATCTAGATATTAAAAAATACCCATTTTTAAGAAGAGATTTGCTGACAGAATTTTGAGCTGAATATCTTGTTACAGCTCAGAGTTGACATGAGAAGTAACTGCAATTTACTGAACTTCCAGGTACTGAAATGCTGTCTTCTTAGCAATTATAGAGAACTATGAAAAAAATTTAGATTGAAAGGCACATCTGAAGGTCATTAGGCCTAACTTTCTGTCTCAAGCAAGGCTAATCTCAAAACTATATTAGGCTGCTCAAGGTATCATGCAGTCAAATTTTGAAATCTCCCAGGATGGAGTGTCCGCAACCTCTCCAGACTCTATCTCAAAGTTGCACCACTCTCTTGGTAAAGAGTTGTCCTCATTATGCCCAGGTCAGATCTTCCTTGTTGCATGTTGTGCTCATCACTTCTTATTCCTTTTTCTGTGCACCTCCACGAAAAGTGTAGTTCTTCTCTATAATCTCTCCACAGGTGGTAGAAGGCTGCTATTAGACCACCCCCTTCCGCAATCCTCCTCCTCCTCATGAGGCTTAACAAGCCCAGTTTCCCTGGTTTCTCCTTGTGTGCCAAGTGCTCCGGCCCCTTTTCACCTCAATGCTCCTGCACTGAACTCTTCCCAGTTTGCTGACACTTTTCTGGCAGTGGTGTCCCCAAACATCATACTCCATTTTTGTTAAACTCAAAATCTGACTGGTTTCAACCACGTAGTACTGAAAAAAGGGAAGCTGGCTTTGCAAAAGATTTAACTAAGGAACAAGAAAAGCTTTCTGGAAGAAAATGGTGACAACAGAGAAAGAAGAAGAAACAAAGCACAGAATTCATGAGTAATCTGGGTCTCTCAAACAGAGGCTGTATGTCTTTCTTTGAGCAACTGAATTCCACAGAAGTGGAGATAAGAGGCAGGATCATTTCGTTAAGAAAAGGGATAGAATTGTCACAAGAATCTGGAGGTTTGGGACATTCATACTGCCGAGACAGAAAACAGTAAAATTCCAGTGGAAGACACCACTTGAGAAGAGGAGAGAAGAACAGTTTGGTTGGAAGGAACCTGCAAAGATCAGAGTTCAACTGCCTGACCTCTTCAGGGCTAACCAAAAGTTAAAGCATAGCAATGAGGGCACTGTCCAAACGTCTCTTGAGCACTGACAGGCATGGGGTTCAACCACCTTGTTAGGAAGCCTCTTCCAGTCTTTGACCACCCACACAGTCCAGAAGTTTTTCTGGATGCCCAGTCTGACCCTCCCCTGGCACAGCTTTATGCCCTTCCCACACATCCTGCCATCGGTCCCCAGGGGGCAGAGACCGGCACCTCCTCGGGAAGCTGCAGAGCAGCGAGGTCGCCTCTTGGCCTCCTTTCCTCCAGACTGGACCACCCAGGTGCCCTCAGCCTCCCCTCACAGGACAGGCCTTCCAGCCCCTTTTCCAGCTTTGTTGCTCTCCTCTGGATGCTTTCAAGGACCTTAACGTTCTTTTTATCCTGTGGAGTCCAGAGCTCCACACAATACTCCAGGTGAGGCCGCACCAATGCTAAAGGAAGAATCACACCTTTCAACTGGCTAGCTACAGTGTGCTTAATACATCCCCAAAATGCAGTTTGCCCCCTTGGCTGCCAGGGCTCACTGCTGGCTCATGCTGAGCTGCTGCCACCAGCACCCCCAGGTGCTGCTCCTCCTGCTGAGCTGCTCTCCAGCTATGTGTCTCCCAGTCTGTGCCAGTGTACTCTGAACACACTGGCGTTGCAGATTAAATGCCAACTCAAAGCTATGCAGCCCCTCCCCAACAACAGGCAAAATTCTCCCTTACAGGCTGTAATGCTCACTATCCATCAGCAAGATTCTCCTCCAAAATTAGCTACTCTAACCAGAACTTGTTCCTTGAGATCCTTACTGAACATTTAAATTTACCAGCTTCGATGGCTTTTGGCTGCCCTGAAAAATCTGCTGAACAAACGTGACTTCCAGATAGTGGTTTACGAGTGCGTACTCTGCTGTCCAAAGAGCTGTTTACTGAAATAACACTAGTTCTTGTGTGGAACCACACAAGGAAAAGTCTCCTCCGTTGCTAACAGAAGCCCTTCTGGGAGCTGGATCAGGTCCTTCTCCTCCAGAATTTTTGCAATAGCTCCTACATTGATTTGTCACTAAATGAGACCCAGGAAATCTCATCTCCTGTATCGGTTCTGGCAGTGGCTTGTAAATGCTGACAATCGTCTGGCTTTTCTTCAGAAGGCCTTAACAGGAAGCTTTCCAAAGAAGTCTCTGGAGGAACCCGCTGGGATCCACAGGAACACGTTTATTGTAATGATTACAAAATGTGTTACTTCCTGTTAGCAAAGACCAGCATTTCCTGCCAATAGTTAGAGAGCGGTCACATCCAGTCTCGCTGAATATAAAACAGTGGTCATCCTACGCTTTCAAAGAGAACTTGATGCAGGTGCAAAGCTGTACAGCATGGAAGAGTACCTGGAAGAAAGGATGCTGAAAGTGCATCCTGTGAACTGCAAAATGATCAAATGTGATGTGATGTTGAGTTATACCACAGTGGCTGCAGGAATAACTTGTCAGCTGGGGTTGTTTAATGCGGAAGCTGAAGGGGGTGATCATGGGCACATTCCCACCTGCATGCCACACAGCAAGCAGATGATAGGGAGGATCTTTTAATTCAACTCCAGGCTTACTGAAAGAAAAAAACTTCTGGTGATCCCTGGCAGGGCATCATTAACTCAGTACTTACCTTGCTTTAGCATTAAAAAGCTTCTCTAAACTTCTTGCCTAAATTAACTCTGCTCCACTTCAAGCCTTCAACCACTGTTTTGGAGTATTTCCTGACCAGGACAGTGCTTGGTACATATAAGCTTTGGAATGAAATCCAGACTGCACAGAAAAACCGCCAGTGGTATCACCACTGCAGATGGGACAACCCCAGTAATGCTCACCCTGCTCACGGGTGGCAACAGCAGAGATGGTGCCATTAGCAGAGCTGGTAAAACACAGGCACTGCCATTTACAGTGATGGTGACAAAAGCAAGTTTTGTCACTACAAACAGAGCACCTGATCGCTATATACAGCTATACTGCTTTATCTATACAGCTATAGAGCTAATAGCTGCAACAGGTTGGCAGATGCCTCACATTCAGTGATATGGTATTGACACATGCACAAACAGCAATGATCTTTTAAAAGACCATGAAGAAGATTTGTTTGGGATTATTTATGGTGCTATTTATAACGTTAATCTGGGGATTAAAAGTGACTTCCTGTAATCAACCTCTATTAAACAAATGTTTGAGTTCTTAGAGAGGTGTAAGAGCAGTCATGGTTAATGTGGATATTTAAACTGACAGTTTTTCAAGCTATTCTTGGAAATACATACATACATATATATTATTAATAGTTTAATATAAAGGCTAGGAAATACTTGATTTAGTCCAGTTAATGGACCACGCACGCTTGATCCAAGTTAGGTAAGATACTGAGACAGCCAAGGGAGAGATCACAGCATAGCCAAATCTGCTTACCCTCTTTTGGGCACAGGCTTTGCTGCCTGCAGTGGACAACATATGGCAGCAGCTGTGAGTCTTGAGGCAGGTAGTTTAAAGTATACTCATCTACAGCTTATTACAAGTAAAGTTATTATTAAAGTAAAGTTATTACAAGTTATTTTCTACAGCTTATTACAAGGTAAAATGGTCCCGGACTTGCAGAAAGCATAGCAAAGTCACCTTTTATGTGCCTTCTGGAAATAGAAGCAACTGGGATACCGAGGCTGCCTTCATGAACAGGTAACTCAGTGACCAAATGGTCTAAGCAGCCAACTGGGGTCACCTGGCCCATGAGCAACATACACGACATACTGTTAATGGACAATGAATCCAAAAAGTCTTCAACTGCCTCCAAGTGCCCATAGACTGAAGTCTAATAAACTGTAGCCCTTGCTGCTACAAGTCTGGGACAGACTAAGGGCTGAGTGCTGCTTTCATTTCTATTCAGAAGCACTTTTGGGGAAAAAAACTGAGATATTGCCTCCTACTTTGACCATACCAATTGTTCCTCATTGTGTCATTGTGTAGCTGATTTATCTCCAAATGCAAAACCACACCTTCTCTCTCAGTTGCATCCTGTTTGCTGTAACACAGAATCACCAGAATGGTTTGAATTGGAAGGGACCTTAAAGATCACCTTTAAACAATTAAACATTAAACAATTAACTTCCATAGCTTGCCTATGGGATTGTCAGAGAACATAGTAGTATTAAGAAGATAAATCAGTAATCATTAATTGAAGTACTAAGCTAAGTACTGGCTAATAGAACGGTATGCATGAGTGGAACTATAATTAAAGTTCATTATGACGGAAACTTTGCCTTCACTTTGAAAACCTATACAGGATCATTCTTCACAGCAGAAGATACAGATGTGCTGGTACACGTGCCCCTATTACCACAGTCACAACCAACAAGGTGTTTTTACAAAACCAGAAACTTCTATAGGATAGATCACATTCTCCATGTACAAATCAGAGAGGGTTGTTTTCCTAGAAAGATCTATTCAAACCATTCTTCATTTTTTTCTGACTGGATGAGACTTCACATGAAATATTTCACTTCTATCGACACAATTGGCACTGTTAGCAAAGACTCCAAAATAGTTCTTCTGTGGGGAGACAATTGCATCCAATTATGGATTTACTGAAACTCTTCAGATGCCACAACAGTTAAAGACAGATGTAGACCAACAAAAGCAAACCTTCAAGTTATACTGGTTTATAACAAAACTATATGGACTAAATAAGAGCTCTCATTAGCCAAATATTCCATTTGGTTTTCCAATATTTGGAATTCAATTTGGTTTTCCAACATTTGGTTTTCCAATTTAAAACTTTTACAAGTCACCGCTAACCTCAAAGGTTTTTAAATAAATCTGGAAGTGCTCATTGTCATTTGAGAGTTAGACAAAGCCAGAAAGACACAGAAGCTCTACATTGCTTGGTATCACAAAAGCTGTTCTAATGATCAGTCCTCCTTCAGAAATCAGCCAGCCCCATCCTCTGATGGGAGGAATTACGACCACACTCAGATCATGGGAAAATAAATATAGATTAAAACTATCCGAAATACAAATGCCTTCACTCATTTGATTTTCTATTCACCACTACAAATGGCTCTATTTACTCATGCTAATAATTCCACAAGACAGAGTTTAAGCTTCAACACCCTTTTGTTCATCTTGACCTCTAGAGACACTGCTTTCTGCAGCAACAGGGGTCCAAATCTCAAAATATGTATAAAGCCACTAGATACACACTTCTGTTTATTCCTCAGCATTCACACATGTGCACAGAAGCATGCAGTTACAAACCTAGTAACGAAATGTTTTATCCATTTAAGATAGAATACATGTTTCAGAAAGCATTAGAACCATTGTATGGGAGGGGAAGGCTCTGCTAAGCACTTTCCAGTTAAAAGCCTGCCAATGTGTCTACATTCAACTTACTCTTATTCTAAAAAAATGATTTGCACCCTTACCATCGTGATTAGAATTTCCCAGGGTCCACGGCTCATCTGAATCAAAGTGAGTATCTCCTCCTATTCCTGGTCCAGGAAAGTATGCATGAGCTAGGAATCCACCTTCTCCATCAAACGGAGAACTGTCTCCATGGAAACCAGAAGCAAAAAATATCATAATATCTGCCTCCTTCCTGTCATTTTTAATTTCATGGTAAGGGACCTCTTCAAAGGTAAGTGGTGTCACTCTCTGCCAAACATCAAATGCCTGACGAATGGCTCTCCTTGTATCAAGCTCTCCAACCTTGGGGGTATAGTTGTGTACGCTGTGTGAATGAGAGAGAAGGGTTGTTTAAAGGTGCAGATTCCATTCAAGATTTCTTATTATAATTCCAATACATAGCAACTTCTACAAAGGTTCCATTTCTGAAACATATTTATTTTTTGCAGACTCTACTTTGTGCATGCAAAGTTTTGCTGTTACAAATAAAGCTACCAACAAACAACTGCCTTGATCCAGAGAGTACGTTTATTAGTAAAAATAATCCCAAATAATCCCATCTCATATCGCTTTCTGAAAGCCTGGCAATCTTCCAAATCCTCATGTATAGAGATAGTTTAAAGAATGTAAATTATTCCAGATTTTGTGTGAAAATATCACACTAAAATGGAATCTAGTGTATGAAAACACCTGGCTACTAAAATTATTTTTGAGAAAAAAAACTTTTCAGTAAATTATACAACTTTACTTAGGTGAGCAGCTTAATTCTCAGAAGTCCTTGAATATTTAAGAGCTCATCAGATTGATAGGCCAATATTGTACATGTCATTCCATGATGGATTTTATGAGAAATAGCTTAACTACACATAAATTTCCCATAATGGAAAACTTAAGGTTAAAAAATACAGTTTTTTTTTTGTTTGTTTGTTTTTTTGTGTGTGTGTGTGTGTGTGTGTGTGTGTGGATATATAATAGACTCAAGACCTACTAAACTTGGCTCGAGGAATATGAAACATCTATGTTATAGAAACAGCTTTCAGCCTTTAATGAAACTTAGCTCAATTTAATATAATTATGAGAGATGAAATATCCTGTATTATATTTAGTGGTAAAATGATATACCCATCACTGGAAAGTCACTCTACAAATATTGAAATTGGAAAGTTAAACAGCTAAAAGTTTGACAATGGCAAGAGTAAACCAATAAGCTGTGGTTTTGTATACACATTAAGATATGTTTTACACACATGATTATATACTAGCTTTCCCTAAGGTCCAGAAAAGGTCAGAAACAAGATCTGACTCTTACATTTTCACGTATAGAGGGTAAGCCTTTGTAATCTCAGTTAAAGGAGTAATTATTGGTGGAAGCTTTGAACTAGTCCCCAGAACGTGTCCCTCCTACAAGTCTTAGTACTACCTCTCTGTTCCATCAGAGCTCTCAGCAGAAGTAATGGAGTGTCCCAGACCCTAATTCTCCTTCCCTTTACACCGTATCTCTCCCCACACACTTGGGCATATTCCCCATGTTGGTCACTCAGATTTCTCTCTCTTCTTAACAGACTTCTTTCTTTCCATCTAAGCCTTACTCACCAGTATCTTCTCCTTACCGTCTACATTCCTAAGTTTTACTCCTCTGCAATGCCCCCTTCTCCTCTCCAAAATTTAGAAGGCTATTCTTCAGAGACTCTCATCAAGAGGGGCTTTTAATTTTATTTTCAATTAACATCCTTAATGTCAAACTGTCATTGGCATTGTTGCTTTTCAAAACCTAAGGACCTAAATGATTCTAACACAAAGGCCTCTCTGGAAAACAATCGTCAGTATGCAACACTCATTTTACACTAGTAGGTCACTTCAGCATATTGCCTTGGCAGGTCTAAGCCAGGATAAAAGCAAGTGTTTTACTACAGCACTAGAAAGAAAAACTGCAAAAATAAACAGAGTAAAATGTTGCAAATCAGCAGAGGAACAAAGCAACACTCCATTAGACAATGATGTTCCTTCTGCTTTAAGGGTACTATTTGTTAAAGAGGACACCAGATTTAAGGGTTAGAGTCCTGCTGTCTCCATCTGTAGTTCCAGTTGCAAGGGTTAGATTTTATTAGCATTTCTCAGGGAACAGAAAGGGGCTTATTAGGATTTTCCTGCCAAAATTACACAACTGATGGTTGGGATTTAGGTCTCTTTACTGACCAGTTATTTCCTAATGAAGAATACTCCTCAGTTACTCCAGGGATCTGAAAACATACTGCTCCACCATATCCTAAGTCTGAAAGCCTTAACTGGGCTTCATAATGAAAACCCACTTTTTAAAGCTAACTAAAAATTTTGCATACTAAACAAATACAGAACATTTCCCCAAAAAAACTAAAAGTGTTAGGGAGTATATTATACCTGTAGGTTATATGTTTCTGCCTCCATTTTTGTCCAGTTAGCGCGTAACGCTTTTTCCTCCGGCTATGGCCTAGGTGCGGATGATCTGGAACTCCACATCGCGGCTTCTTCATCCACCTAGGGAGGAAAAGAGTGAAAAAGAAAGCTAATGAGTTTAGAAAAGAAATTAAAAAGAACCCAGTGATCAGATGACCTCCTAGGGATGAGAGATGACAACACAGACACCAAGAAGGGCTCCACCTCTGTTGACATTCCACACACCTCTGCACATAAAAAAGGCTTCATTTTTCCATTTGGAAACACAGATACTATGCCAGGTAGCCCTTATTCTTGACAAAAGCATAATGATGATAATGCTAAAAGAGACACAGACCCAAACTGCACATACATACACTCTGGGATCAAATCTTATCACTTACTCCTGTTGAACTGTTCCTATGCTAGTAAAAATAAAACAAAACCTTCCAAGCCAGAATTTACTAGGTAAGATTGAATGAAAGCAACACAACCCTCCAACCTACATGGATATGACTTTCTATAACCACCAGAACAGGTATGCAATCTGTGAGTCACAGACACCAAATTCTGTCAGATTCTCCCCATACCCCTTGACTCTTTTGATCTCACCCATGATGTAGGACACTCTTGCTTCTATGGCCATGCAAACTGGGAGATCAAAGAATGCTGTCCCCTGCAGAGGGATCCATGCGCTGTTATTGGAGAAGTCAGGTCTCCTCCCCTACAGATTGTACTGGACTTGACAAGAACCCAAGCTTTGTATTATGAAGCTAGTGTTCATCTTCCCCACTTCCTTTACCTTACACTTATTGGTACAGTATGCCCACACAACTGCTGCCACCTTCAAAGAAAAGCGGTACATTTGAGATTTGCATTTACAAAAGCCATGTTAACTCAACCTCAAAACACTGTTTTTCCAAACATCCTTTACTTGTGCTCTTTTGTGTTGTTTCTGCCTACATATTTCCTAGTTTCCTAGGTATCTTCTGAATATTTTTTTAAACTCCAGTCATATTCATATGATAATTGTACAGAGTTTTTAGCATAAACTTACAAAAACCTAATTCACACTGCAGTTTGCGTCTCTTGAGCTTCATGAGAACTCATGAATTATCTTCTATTTTATCTTTACGAGTATCACCTAGAAGTCAGAGACAGGCTGCAGTATCAGTACTCTGGGCTTTAAGGACTTCTTGAGCCAAAGCTTCCATGGCATCAGCATTTTCAGAGCTGTCCCTACTTTCCATATGCAGAACTGCCTATTTCCTCTTTCGCACCCATTATACTTGTTCCAGACCTCAACTACAGAATGTCTGAAATAGGTCTAGTACAAAAAGCCTGATTACCTGGTATCCTGGTTTCGGCTGGGATAGGGTTAATTTTCTTCGCAGAGGCTTGTATAATGCTTTATTTTGATTTTTTTAAATGAAAATAGTGGTGATAACACCCCAAGGTTTTAGTTCATCTTCTTGTGCTGCCCTGCCAGAGAGGACATTGGGGGTGCACAAGAAGCAGGGGGAGACATAGCCAGGACAGCTGACCCAAACTAGCCAAAGGACATTCTGTGCATATAATGTCACAGTCAGCAAGAAAAGCTAAGGAGAAAAAGGGGGGAAGAGAAGGGAACATTCTGAGTGATGGTGTTTATATTCCCAATAAACCCTGCTTTCCCAGCAATGGCTGAATTCCTTGTTTTGCTTTCCTTGTTTGCAGCTTCTGCTTTAACTAGTAAACTGTCTTTATTTAAGCCCACCCGGTCTAACACTTTCACACTTTTGACTCTCTTCCCCATCCCATGGGGATACGAGTGGCTCTGTGGTGCTCAGCTGCCTGCCACATTACACCACAACACCCGCTTACAGCTAGGTAATACCCAGGCTGTCAATAGCTTGTACTAAAGTCAAGCTGAGAAGGTTTATCTGGACTGGTTTCCTAGTTCAACTTCCTTTCCAGACATATGGGCCCTAGTCTAATCACAAGGACTAAAGTACAATTCCAGCTGTCTCTTCTCCTTTTCTCAGCAGGGCAGATTTATGTCAAAATAATCACAGAGTTGTAACTTGCAGCCACTGATCTTCTTACATGCAGCTTTTTGCCAGCTGCACTCTACTGAGCACTTTGGATAGCTCCTTCTTTGTTCCAGGGGATTTATAAAAACACATCAGAAATAACAATAAAAGGCAATTACTTGAGGCAGGATTCAAACAGATAAATCACCACTGAAAAAATATTACTTATTTAAAAAATATATAAAATATATATAAATATATATAAATATATAAAATATATAAAATATCAGTAGGGGCGCCTATAGCATTGGACCCTCAAAAGTTTGTGTGGCATTGTTTAGTGCTATTAGACTGCTGTATTCCTCCAGCTACTTGGCATGCAGAAAAATAGGTTAATATCCAACAGCAGAGACATCCAGTTCTTGAGCAGACACAGCTGCTTCCCCCAGTCAGGCTCCAAGTCCTCCACAAGACTCCTAAATAGAGGAAGCTATCAGTCTCAGTTGCCTACCACTGAGCCGGTAGGAGTGGCATCTTTAAAATCCCTGAGTTAAGAAACAAAATTAGACAGCTGTATCTTGCAACCTGAGGTGGGCAACAGGCTCAAGACTTTGCAAAGACACACAAGGCGCCTTGTCGCGTTAAGGGGTGTAGCCAATTAACCATTACGGGTCTAGTCGGATTCAGGGTAGTGAGCTATCACGGCTGGATTCTCCAACAACTTAACACGCCCTTACTCTAGTTGCATTCAATGAGAACTGTTACAGCAAGGAATAATGTAATTAAGTGCAATTTATTACAACAACAGGTACACAGGTTCTTGGGATTGCTGGTGATAATTTACTGTCTGCAAAAGCAAGCTAGCTTGCGTGAAATACACAGGTACACAGCCTGGCTATGAAGGCATTAAAAGGCACAAAGGCTCTAGAGATTATTCAAGTGTTCAAATCTCACCCAAAGGCATCCCAATGATGGAGGAGGGGGGGGTGAGGCTCAGCCCATAGGCTGCTCCAGAAGTCAGTATCTTCCTTCGTGATGGTATCTTCCCTAACATCCCCTCTCTCTTAAGCCAATTTATATTATTTTCTATCCTTAAGATGGAGCTCGAGTGACTGTAGTCAAGCATATCTTAATTGTGATTGGTAAAAAGTTTTCTTGCCTTTGTTTAAAGGTATAGGCTCTGAGAAATTCAGAGCCCGTGCTCAGTGAGGGGTGGTCACACCTTGGAAGCAGGTAGCTTTTGGGATGGAGGTGTGTTTTGGTATTACAATAATATTATAATGAGCAAAGGTGCACTAGAGTACAGCACTTTATCAAAAACATGACAGGTTGTTGGCTCAGAGTGGCAAATGTGCAGTTTATCAGTTTCGGTGTGCACAAGAACAATCAAGTCCCCCTCTTGTCACAGAGCCTAGCCACACTGTCTCCACTCCACTCTATACTCCGTATTGTTTCTCAGAGTTAGCATACCATGTTCTCCTGGTGTGGTAACATCTAGGGTTAAAAGCCTAGGGAACACTCAGGTCATGCAGCTGCACCCTGCCCTGAAAACCTCTTCAATGCTGTACCTTTCTTTAAAATGTGAATAGTAGTTTAATTTTCCTAGGTACTTTAGGCAATCACTCCACACACCTCCAACACAAGACTACTTCCTGGTTCTCCTCAGGTCTATGCGATTATGACAAACATAAGTGAGCACTTCTGTTAGGCACTAGCATACCTTCTCTCTCTCCCTTCATGCTCCTAGGATTATATATTTGCTTAGCTGTTAAGTCATATTACTATTCAACCCACTAACTGCAGGAGACACAAAGTTTGCTGAGGTGATGTTGAATGTGGAATAGGAGGAGGTTGTTCTAAGTATTCTCTACTGCTCTTTTTACAGGAACTCACATATCCTCAACCTGTTTTCCCTTTGTCCCTCTGCTGACCCCAACCTTCCCTACAGGTACCAGTAAGCAACTGCAGCAATGGTGATGTTCCTTCCCATTTCACACTCCCACTGTCAGTGCTTGCATGGTAGCTTCCACACACTTGGATATCACTCTTGTAGGAAAGCCCGAGCTCAGGGTTTGGGTATGTGTGGGGAAGGAGATAAAGAAAACTAGGCTTCTATATTAAGCGTAATCAGAAGATGTAGAATTTGTTGCCTAATAAGGAAGCCACAGAAACTAATAACTTTGCATAGACCAATTGCACATTGAAGCTTTAAAGGCATGGAGTTCACAACACTGACAGAAGTGACAGGAAAATTCATAGTTGGAATCTCCAAACCCATAACATAAACTGAAATAACAACTTAGCAAATGCCTGAGTAACTTGGAGCTCTGAGAGCCAGTCTGCCTTGCCATTTCTTCTCCCTCTCCTCAGCTTCCAGGACAGAGGGAGAGCTTTAGCCACAGTATCTCAAAAGGTGACAGAGCCCAACAAGGCCCATGTAGATGCTCCCCTTCCTCCCAAAATACAGGTTCAATGCTAGCAGCAGTTGCAACTTCGTTTTCTATTAATCCTACTCCTAAGCAGGTACTCCTGCTCATCCTAGCCATACAACATACGGACTTATTGATTCAGGACAGGTGGAGGTAACAGCAAAATCCTGCAAAGCACACACACATTTGGTTTCAAGCATTGGTAGACCTCCGCTTCAGAATGTGGAACATTCAGCTTTTTCACCATCAGCCATCGGATCTGCACCCACTGAGCAAAACCTGCCTGGACATAGACGTGGTAAAACAGAGGCACCACCTCCTTTTCCACCAGAAAAATACTCTTACTTATTAAAGCCCCCAACAGAGCCGAAGTTCTATTATTTGCACTTTCTTTTTTTGCTCACCATGAGATGCCTGTCCTCCCCAGAAAGCATTACTAAGACCTTATCTGTAGTCTCGTCTGTCCTCATTAGACTGCTGCAACTCTCTTAGACTCAGAACTGCAGCTCTCCACAGGCAGCATCTATGCAGATTCACAACTCCGATTAAGAAATACTACATCAGAAATCATCTCTGGAGTCAGATTTTTACCTAAGTCTAGACAGAAACAGCAATAAATAAAACCCTTGATGTTCATTGCCTTCAGAAACTCACCGTATTCATGTTTCACCTTTGCACTAGCAACAGGAATGATATTTAACAAGAGCTTCTCACACTTACAAACAGTGTACTGTTGACAATAAATCGAGATGGAGTTGTCCACATGTGTTCATCAGGGATGCCTTTTCACAAACATCAAGACTTCTCTGTCTGGGCTGAGACAATGAAATCTATCCTTTTTGAGGACTTCTGGCTCCTGGAGTAACTACCCAGCTAACAGACAAGGTTTTGAGAATGGAATGAGAAAATTAGTCTAGGATAATCTTACTCAAGAGTTGTCTGGTCCAAAACTCCTGTTACTGGGATCCCATAGAATTGTTGCATAGTGGCCACTGCAGACTGCACAGCTTTTCCCGCCTGCAAGGCGGACATTTGGCTGTCAGATGGTAGCAAGTAGCCATAAGTTTTTAACCAACCCTGAAAAAGAAAGAAACAGATTGTAAGTTTCTGCCATATTAAGCTTTCAACTTCACAGATCACAACATTTCTTCAAAAGAAAGGTGACAAACTAGCCCATGAAATTTAATCACCTCTCTTTATCAGTTAGGTTTGTTAACACTGGCTGAACTCCAGGAAGACCCAGCATACTATCCACTGTCCTAACTAGATAAGACAGGCCTGCTGATTAAAAATGGCCAGCATTCCCACTGAATATAACTGGGGCAGACATAGGTCTTTGGTACCACAGAAATGCCGAAGAACCTCCATTCTTTGCGCAGGCTGAGCTCCTCTCTTGTTCCTCCTGTGCACCCTATTCCCAGGCCATCACAAGGTTTCTCAGCCCCCACAGCAATACACTCCAAATCACCCACTGCCCACCTACTGCTGCTTCTGGACCATTGCTCCAAGCAGACAGCTTAACAGGCCTGGGCAATTCCCCAGAAACAAAAGTTCAGCTTTATGTTTGCACTAGACACAGAAGTATTTCTTTCAAAAACAAACTCAAAGTTTACATAGACCCTTGCTAGGTGGACTCTTCCTTTAATACCAGATATCTAGCAAGTTTTCAGATCAGAAAAACAGCCAACTCTCCTCAAGGAGCTTTGTTTCCCCCCCACCCTCCCCAAAACACAGCTTTAAATAAAACCACGTCAAACTCACAGGCCAAGGACTGCATTTTCAAAAACAGCCAAGTAATTCAAGATTTTGAGTCATTTTAATACCATGAGAAAAAGGAACATCAATTCAATGTTAAGTGTAAAGACCAAAAAATACCAACCCCTGAATGTAGGCTTGGTAACTTTTAATTCATCTACCCAGAGCCTTTTTTTTTTTCCTGGCCAATACCCAACAGGAATTAACATAATACAGCTGACAAGCTCCCCAAGCACTGTTAAGAAACCTGGGGTACTTATCATCAAACAGAAAAACATCCAACTGCTTTGGTGTTCTACTACAGGCACAATGCGCTCCATATACCAAAGACAGATTTATAAAATCTGTATAAAACCCATTTGTCTGATTCAATGCTTACTACTTAGACCATGATTACTACAAGATCTACAGATAACCCACAAGCTTTTACCAGCCACCAGAACAATCCATCCCACCCACAGGATGCTGTCATCAACACACAAGTGCTAAAAAGCCTGCTCGCTCCGACCAGGAGAGGCACACTGCCCCTTAGCCTAACGCAGGAGTGGGAAAAAGGGGCTAAAGCAAGGAGGAGCACAAGAGAGAGGACAATTCCTCTTTCTTTGAGGCAGCATGAAGATATCAAACTCCACATGAGAGAGAAAGGCTTTGCTTCCAAAGCTTGAAAAGAAGAGTAACAGCACAGGGCTAGCCATGCCAAATCTCACAAAGTAAGTGGATATGCAGCACTAGTCAACAGAGGCATCGCCAACAGCCCAAACTGCAAAACTGCTGGGAGAACAGACTACGCCTGTCTTGGCAACTAAAGTTCTAAAGCCGGCCTCTAATCAACACAGTATACTGGTACACACAGACCATCAGTCTGACCACAACAAGCTGTCCTTGAGCAGCGAGGGTGGAGCACGCTAACCAAAGCAGCCCCGAGCAGTGCCACCGCCACGGATCGCTCTCCTTCCCAGCCAGGCTCCAACACGGCGGGGGGTGAGGGAAAGGGCCACAACACGGCTCCTGCGCGGACACCAGGAAGGTCCTCCCGGGAGACCGATTCTCGAGAGCACGAAAAAGAGGCACAGCTATCTTCGTGGGCCGGTTCTCCCCAGAGAACTGGATGCGCTCAGAAGAGCTCGGGTGCGGGTAGAGAAGCTGCCAGGGACCGACACTGCGCGCCTGAGTGCAGTTCGGCGGCAGCAACCGAGAGCGGCCACTTCGGAGAGCAGCCGGACAAGGGCCTAGAAGAGATACCGGGATGCTCCGGACGGGCCAGCAGCGCCCAGGCACAGCGACGCGGCTGAAGCCGGGCGCAGCGGGGCCGGGGAGCCGCCCCCCCGCTCCCCAGCCCACCCCCGGGCCGCTCCGCTCCCGGCCGCGGCACGACCGGCCCCAGAGACGCCTCGCCCCGCTCCGCTCCGCTCTCCTCAGCACCCCGGCCCGGCCCGCCCCGGCCCAGCCCCGGCCCCCGCGCCCTGACACCCACTCGGCCCGTGCTGGTGTCGGCGGCGGCGCGGAGCAGGGCGCAGAGCAGCGGCAGCAGGGACCCCGCCGCAGCCAGGCCCCGGCACCGCCTCGGCGCCATGGCAGCGCGGCGGGCCTCCGGCCAGCGCTCCGGCCCGGCGGCTCGGGCTGCGGCTGCGCGGGGAGGCCGGAACTGAAAGGCGGCAGCGGGGGCTACGCCTCTTCCTCCGTTGGGTCGGGGTAGGCGGCGGGGCTGCCGCTCGGCCGCCGTCCCGTTGCGATTCCCCGGGTCTCGGCACCCGTCCCGCCGCAGGCAGGGGAGGGTGCAGAGGAGCCGAGGGTCGCTGTGTGTTCCTCTGCAGCACCGAAGCTGCTGCAGGAGGAGTCAGGTCTTTCTCTGCCCACTTCTCACCGAACAGGCTTCTTTTCCGTTGTTAGAGATCCTAGTAGTGGGTGGATTCCTCAGGGACGTGTGGGGAAGCCAAGGCTGCCTACTCTGTCCTTTCTTTGGCCACAGTCTGAAGACCTTCAGCAGACGGGTGTAGAAGCCCCAGGTGAGGAGGCCAGCTGCATGCACCAGTTAGAGCAAGCCTGAGGCTAAGGAATCATAGAAACACAAAGTTGGAAAGGACCTACAAGATCATCTAGTCCAACTGTCCTCCTATCACCAATACTACCCACTAAGCTACTAAATCATATCTCATAGCAACCGTCCAGGTGCTTCTTGAACACCAGGTGGGATGGTGACTCCACCGCCTCCCTGGGCAGGCTGAACCAGAATTCTCTGAGAGAAAACGTTTTTCCTGATACCTAGTCTAAATATCCCCAGGTGCAACTTGTGGCCATTTCCTCTAGTCCTATCACTAGTTATCTGAGAGAAGAGGCTGACCCCATCCTCATCATAACCTCACTTCAAGAAGTTGTAGAGTGCAATGAGGTCTCCCCTGAGCCTTCTCTTCCCCAGACTAAATCCCAGCTCCATCAGCTGCTCCTCATAAGACTTGTGCTCCAGACCCCCCCACCAGTTTTGTTGCCCTTCTCTGGACGTGATCCAGGGCCTCGATGTCCTTCTTGTAGTGAGTGGCCCAAAACTGAACACAGCACTCGAGGTGTGGCCTCACGAAAGCTGAGTAGAGGGCGACGATCACCTCCCTGCTCCTGGTAGCTGCGCTAATACGGGCCAGAATGCCATAGGCCTTCTTGGCCACCTGAGCGCACTGTTGGCTCATGTTCAGCTGAGCATTGATCAACACTCCCAGGTCCCTTTCTTCTTAATGGTCTTCTAGCCTCTCTGCCCCAATCCCACTGTATGGGATTATTGTGGCCAAAGTGCAAGACCTGGAACTTGGCCTTCTGTGGTGGTTTTACCATGCTAGGCAGCTGAACACCACAACCGCTCTCTCACTCCCCCTCCTCAGATGAGGAGGGGAAGAAGTAAAGGAAAGATCAACTCACGGGTTGAGATAAGGATAATTTAATTAAAGAGAAATATATATATATATATATATTATTAAGGAAATATTATTAGTTAAACAATTCAACTAAAGGGAAAAAGGGAAAGGGGAAGAGGGAGGGGGAAAGGGAATAACTAAACAAAACAAGTAAAAGCTATGGGGAAGTGCAGAGGAAAGAAATTACTCTCTACTTCCCACAAATGAGCAGTGCTTGACCACGTCCTTGAAGCAGGGCCTCAATGCACGTAGCCGGTGTTCAAGAGGAGGACAGATGTTTTTGCAACGAGAGCCCACCCCTCCCCGCTTCTTCCTTTTTCCACCTTTTATTACTGAGCGTGACCCCACATGGTATGGAATATCCCTTTGGTTGGTTTAGGTCAGCTGCCCTGGTGATGTTTCTCTCTCACTTTTTTGCCCACCCCCTAGGAGGGTTAGAGAGAGTCCTGATGCTGTGCCAGCACTGCTCAGCAGCAGACACAACACCGGTGTGATACCACTGCTGTTCTAGCTACAAGTGCAGAGCGCAGCACTGTATGGGCTGCTGCAGGGAAAGTTAACATCCCAGCCAGACACAGTACACCTTCTTAAACCTCATCCCATAGCCCCCACACCGTGTTCCCCTGAGCCATCTGGGGGAAGGGTGGATGTAGAAGAGGGTGGAAGGGGAACATGTTTTTAGTTTGCTTTTAGTATCTAACTGCTCTAGCCCATTTTAATAGGTAATAATCTCCCTATTCTGAGTCTGTTTCGCCCAGGATCATAATTCTTGAGTGGCCTCCCTGTCCTTATCTCAACCCTTGAGCCCGTTTTATCTTATTTTCTCCCCCTTTCTGTTTGAGGAGGGCAAGTGAAAGAGTAGTCGTGGTGGAGCTGAGCTGCCCAGCTGGGTAAAACCACCACACGGTGTAGGGAGAATCCCCAAGGACAGCATGGCCTGGCTGGAATAAATGGAGGCACAAGCAAGCACTTGGATGTAAACTCTTTATTCT
>NC_048912.1:1697400-1705147 GCF_011077185.1 Oxyura jamaicensis
AGGCCCTTCTGGTCACACTGGTGGGCAAGCCACTCCAGCCGAGCCTGGATTATTAATTAGGGTTAAGTGTAAGGGCTGTGAGTGTTTGGAGGGAGATTTAGGACAGAGTCTTCTTGTGTCTGGTATTGTTTAAAGGTTCCAAAATGGAGTTTACGTCTACCAAAATGCTTCCTTTGTGAGCTGTTTTGATGGGAGAAACTGGCGATTCTGTTATGGTCATGATTATGGTTAGGGTTAAGGTTAGTGTTGTTACTGTGTGGAGAGAGAGAAAGCGCAGAGTGAATTTTGGGTGAGATAGTGTTAGAAATGTGTGGGTTGTACAGCAGCTTTTTCTCCTCTCTATGTATTGTTATCTGTATTATTTGTACCTCTTTTGTCTGTATGGAACATGGAGTAAATATCAAAATGGTGAATTCTTTTTGCTTGCTTTTGGAAAGCTACTTGATGCTTTCCTTAGTAAGTGTTTTCCTTTGGAAAATGTTCTGTTACAAAACCTTCTTTGATAAGCTTTCATAGTTCATAGTTATTTTAGGTTTCTAAGTGTTTATTCAGCAATGCTCCCAGAGTACTAAGAGCTTCTGTGTTGCTCAGGCTTCTGCTTCTCAATTTCTTCGTCCTTTACCATATGCACTGCATTGGTATATACCTCATATCCAGTTAAGGCTTTAGGAAAAATTATAATGGAACCATACTGTGTCCCTTAGAACACAATGTATGTGCCCTACTCTTGTCTGTAGGTTCATGCCCGGTGTGCCGTGCCAATAAGCACACAGAGTCGGAATCCACACGAAGGTCTTTTAATTACATAATTAATTATGTAACTCTGCAGAGTCAGGTGCTTGGCAATCTTTTGAAAAGCAAGCACACCTCTGACTCAAATCACTGTAATTTATATACAGCAAACTTGTGAAAACTATCTATTTGGCTACTGTTGATTGGCTATTAACAGCTCACCTAACATATCTCTACTGAGTTTGTGCATTACAGAAGAACAGTGGGGGGGGGGGGGGGGGGGGGGGGGGACAACACACATCAAATTCCACATTACCATACATTAACATTTTGATTGGTGTGAATTTTAATATGTTAATGACCCTTAATGAGCAAAAGGCTACTATAGGTCAGCCCGGAGCTGTTTGTCTCCTTCTTGTTTTTTACCTTTTATCCCTTATCTTCCTTGCTTCTGCTAGCACAAAAGGCTACCTGTCTCTTACTTTCAGCTGAAAGACTACACAAACTATAGAATGACTAAACAAGCTACAGGCCTCCCAGTTTTCTTCAAGGTTTTCTTATTTTTTCCCAGCTTTTTCCCAGCTTTGGGACTACAATTTCCCCCCTTGAGACTATGAACCTCACTTTTAGGCTTCATAGTTCTCACTGCATAGTTCTTGTCCATTTCTATTAATCTGAAGATATACTCTCTGTTATCCATATCTTGTTTCACTAACATTACCTGGTGAGGTTTACGCTTGCTGAATAAAGTACTATATGAATTCAAATAAGTAGGCATGCATCGCAGAACACAACTACATATCACTACTATTGCTACAATTATTATAATAATTAAAAACAGTTGTCTTAACCATCCAAAATCTGGCAACCACGACCACAGCCAGGAAAAATCTGGTCCACTACCAAGGGTTGCATCCTGAGATATTTGGTGAAACAGGTGAGATGCTTGCCAGATTTGGCTAATGTCTGTTTTAATTTGCTTCTTCTCATTTACATAGACACAGCAGCTGTAGTTTATCACAGCACAAACACCTCCCTGGGCTGCAAGTAGCTCATCTAAGGCAAGACAGTTTTCTAAGGTTATTTGAAATATTTGTTCTATTTCTGTTTTTATTTGACCAAGAGCATCAGTAGTGGCATTGCTTATGATTTCTAAAGTTGCAGAAATATTTACTACTGGTCTCTCAAGTTCTATTACTCCCAATGCAGGGATTAATGCCCTCCACGAAGTATGAAACAAGGTACTTCTGTTTGCAAGAGGATTATAAATTCCTCGGTTCTCCCGAGGTGTCATAAAGATGGCCTATGATCTTAGCCAACCCATTATGTCTGCATGTTTATGGAGTCTAACATCTGGAACTACAGCTCCTAGAGCACAAGTCCCATACCATCCAGGAGGAAGTGCCTTATGTGCTCATGGAGCGCATAGCCAATATACTCCTGCCAGGGATATCCAGCAAAGGAGGCTGATAGGTACACTTCTGTTTCCTCATTTTTTTATGATAGTGTAATTGGTGGTTTCAATGACAATCATCATTTTACATTGTCCAATTAGATTCCAGGAACCACATTCACCTTACTTCTATTAATTGAGTATACACATGATAATTTTTCTCTCTTGATAGTGTACACAGGGATAGAGGGAGACTGTGGTGGAGGAGAAATACTAACATTGCTTGAGTTTGCTAACTGCCATATGTCTGTCTTGTGAGTGGTACGGCATAGAAAGGAGTTCCCTCGTGCTGAGGCAGGTATATGTGCACACACCCAACAAGATGACATGGTTGCAAAATGGGTTAGGTTTAAAGCTAACTGAAATATAAAGTTCTGTGTCCAAGTATTGGAACTGTAAGTCAACATGGTTAAAGAAATTATAATCAGAACATGAATTATTTTGTCCTTTTGAACAGCAATTTCAAGTCCTCACTTGGTTCTACTTGCCAGAAGGTCTCTTCTGCTTCATTTGATGGTAGATCTTGCTTCTCCTCTTCTAGTGGTGGTGGTGCTACTGCCTTCACACGAGTGTAATGAATCCACGATTTGATCCCTTCCACCTTGATTGCAGTGTAGGTGTGGAGCAAGACAGTTTAGGGTCCTTTCCACTTCTCCTTTAGAGGCTTGTCTTTTCAGGTTTGAATCAGTCCCTTATGTCCAGGTTGGAATGGGTGTACCGGAACATCCAATGGAAATGGTAATTGCTCCTGTACATACCTATGGAAAGAGGACAACACAGGAGACAAAGACAGCAATTATTGTCTGACCCAACCCTCACCTTGACATGCATTTGACTCCCTTCTGTCACTAATTCATTTACTGGATATGGTTTACCATATAATAAATAATTCAAATGGGCTTTTCTTTAGCTCTGAGGGCTATCCTAATTCTCAACAGAGCTATTGGTAGGGCTTCTGGCCACTTTAGATGAACTTCCTGGCAAATTTTAATCAACTGTCTTTTTAGTGTTTGATTCATTCTTTCTACCTGCCCACTGGATTGTAGTCTCCCAGTGGTATGCAAATCCCACTTAATCTGTAATGCCCTCGATATTTCTTGAACTACGTGTGATATAAAATGAGGTCCATTGTCTGAGGAAAGTCCCTCTGGTATTCCAAAGCATGGGATTATTTATTTTTATAATACCTTTACAACTTCCCTAGATTTATTAGTTCATCAAGGGAAGACCTCTGGCCATCCAGTGAATGTGTCCACCAGTACTAGAAGATATCAGTATAGTCCTTGTCTAGGCAATTCAGAAAAGTCCACTTGCCGATATTCCCCAAGCTTCATTCCTTTTCTTGTCTCCCCTGGTGGTGGTTTTGGCTGAATCTTGGGGTTAGCACAGCATACAGGACATTTTTGCACTATTTGGTTAGCTATAGTTTGCATTTTAAGTCCAATTGAAAAGTGCTTCAGACTCTTTACCATGGCATCAGCACCAAAATGTGTTTCTTCACGTAAGTCTTTCATTAGTTGTTCAGTCATAGTCTCTGTTATTAGTATCTGTTTGTTGGGGATCACCCACCATCCACCCTTTCGCTTCGTACATTTTAGCTTTTCTGCTAACTGGATCTCTTTAGCAGAGTATTCTGGCAGAATAAGTAAAGTCTTTGCAGAGGGAACTAACATGCCTCGTAAATCTCCTGGTGCCCTTCTAGCTGCTTCCTTGGCTGCTAAATCAGCTTTCCTGTTCCCTGTTATTATATCATGATCACCCTTTTGGTAGGCCTTACAGTGCATTACTGCTACAGCTTTGGGCTTTTGCACTGCCTCCAATAACTGTAAAATTTCTGGACTGTGCTTGATTGGTCTTCCAGATGTTGTCAGTAATCCTTGCTCTTTCCAGATGGCACCATTGGCATGCAAAACACCAAAGGCATTTTTAGAATCTGTGTAGACATTGAGGGTTTTTCCTTCTGCTAATTCCAAGGCCCTAGTCAAAGCAATTAATTCAGCTTTCTGTGCTGACGTGTTATGTGGCAGTGGTTTTGCTTCAGTAGTGTCCCAGAGGGCCACAAACGCATATCCTGCTTTACGCTCTGCCTTTTCCATGAAGCTGCTGCCATCTGTAAAATACTCAAGATCTACATTAGTGATTGGTTCATCTTTAAGGTCAGCTCAACTGGCATGTGTGTGCTCAATAATACACGTAGTCATGATGGATTTCTCCTGCCTCCTTGGTTACAAGGAACGTAGCAGGGTTCAAGGTACTGACCACAGACAGCTTTATATCTCCTTGGTCTACTAATACAGATCAATATTTAGCTATTCAACATGGATATAGTATCCTTTGGCTTCCATCACAGCTAGAACTGCATGTGGCACAAATACTGTCAAAGGTTGTCCCAAAGTTAGTTTTCGTGCTTCCTGAATGAGGAGTGCAGTTTCTGCTACTGCCCTCAAACAAGACGGCCATCCTTTACTTGTTTCATCTAGCTGTTTGGAAAAGTGGGCCACAGGCCTACTCCCGCTACCAAGCATTGGGGTCATTACCCTGGCTGCCACCCCACTTCATTCATGGACAGACAATTGGAAAGGTTTTTCCATGTTTGGCAGCCCTAGGGCTGCTACTGACATTAAGGCCCTTTTTATATCATCACATCCTTTTTGTCACTCAGCAGCCCACTCCAACACTCTGGCCCCTTTGTTGCTTCATACAATGGCTTTGCTATTAATCCAAAATTTAGAATCCAGATTCGACAGAAATCTGCCATCCCTAGGAATCCTCACAATAGCTTTTTCGTTCTGGGAACAGCAATTTGACGTATAGCTTCTGTTCGCTCTGGACCTAATGCTAGTTGTCTCTGAGCAACATCAAAGCCCAGGTACTGTACTTTCTGCTGGGCTATCTGGGCTTTCTTCTGAGACACTGGGTATCCAGCTGTTCCCAGGTGATTTAAGAAGCTAATAGTGAACTGTAAACATTTTTCTTTGGCTGGGGCTCCTAGCAGCAAGTGATCAGCATACTGTAATAAGGCTCCTTCATTCTTGCTTTGCCAATTTTTTAAATCTGCCCCTAAGGCAGTCCTGAATAATGTGTGGCTATTGAATCCTTGTGGTAGTACTGTCCAGCACCTTTGGGTCTTTTTCCCTGTTGTGGGACTTTCCCATTCAAAAGCAAAGATAGTCTGGCTATTGGGCTCTAGAGGTATACAAGAGAAGACATCCTTAAAATCCAGCACTGTGAAATAAGAATCTTTCCCAGATAGTGTTGAGACAGGGAACAAGATGAAGGATGCTAATTCATAGATCTGCATCTAGAAAGTGTTACCTATGGGTTTAACAGAAATAAACGGTGGGAGAATTGTGATACCATATTTTATGGGATGGTAGTTGAAGAACATAATAAAGCATGCTGGGGAGCTAAAGTATTATAATAGTTTTTAAGTAGAAAATGGATAGGACATAATTTGTACACCATTGTCAGACAGGTATTGAAACTATGCGTCATATGTCTTAAAAATAACCCACAGACAGGAATCAAACCCCAAATGGGAACAATAGGGAAGGGAAATGTTCCTGGGAAACAGTGGCAAACTGATATTTTTTTTTTGAACTTCCAAGAAAAGGGGTGTTTAGATGCCTATTGGTACTAACAGACACCTTTTCCAGATGGCCAGGAGCATTCCCTTGTAGAACTAACAAAGCTAGAGAAGTGTCAGAAGTACTGTTGAATTAAATTACACTGAGATTTGGTGTACCCTCAGTAATGTCATCTGACAGGGGACCACACTTCACTGCAGAACTGACCCAACGAGTCAGCAAAGTTCTGAGGATTGATTGGCAACAGCACACTCTGTATAGGCCAGAGGCAAATGGCCAAGTTAAAAATATGAAGCCCCTTTGAGATATTGAATGGCACGCCTTACCAAATGCCATACAAAGGAGAAGATCTAACACAAGTAGGAAACCAATATTTGCAACAACATATTACGGTTTTGGACAAGCAACTAGAACAAATCAATAAGAACATTTTAGGCACTAGACTTTTATTAGCCTCCCAGGGGGAAGTATGCACTTTAATAAATATTAGTTGCTCTATGTATGTAAATGAGGTAGGACAAATTGAGACTGATCTCAAAAATATTTGGGAATAGACCAAGATCTTGCATAAGGTAGTTCAAGATGACACCTCGTGGGTTTGAGAATTATGGAACAAACTGACCTCTTGGTTACCCAACTTTTCTTGGCTTAAGCAATTGTTTATAGGAATATTGATCTTGCTTTTACTAGTATTTTTAAACTGTGCATTGGTACAGTGTGCATTTTGGTGCCATACGAAAGGACTAGATGCTTATGAAAACTTTAATTGTAATCCAAATCAAGCACCAACTGGTAAGAATTTTATGAGAACTTTGAATCTAGAAGGAGTGTTATAAGCAAAAGAATTTGCTTAGGATAAAGAAAAGGGGGGACTTGAGACAGGAAACAAGATAAAGGATGCTGATTCCTAGATCTTAGCTAGCACAATTGTATGTTAACAATACAAAGATAAGGGAACAAAAGACTGTATGCATAAATAATGGAACCAGCAAGAACTGGCTTGACTGCTGGAGTCTGTCAAAGACAGGAAAGGCCAGAAGATAAGCAGCGAGGAAGACTTCTGGCCTTCAACAAAATACCACCAGAGTATGCTAAATGACTGACCACCCAAGAACACCAGTACACATACAAATAGAGATGAACCTATGTTAATGGTTCTTCAGAGACCTGATGAATATACAAGAGATTTATGAGAAATAAAATGAATATATATTTGTCCCAGTAATATAAGCACACTGCCAGTAACCGTTGGTGCACAAGTTAGGTGGAGCTATCCCCCTTGCATCCGGCAGATGTGCACTACACTGAATAAACATACCTATTTTACAACTTTACAGGTTGTGGAGTCTGTTTTCTGCAAGTCAGTGTTGTTAGAAGGGTATATGGTTTTGCACTACAGGGTGTATTCACTGTTCACCTGTATTCACTGCTATTTTTTTTTATTTTTTATTTTTTACTGGCAGTATTGGGGTGTTGAAGCTAGACTGGCATTCACGGATTACTCCATAAGATAAGAAATTGTTTATCAGAGGCTCCAGCCCCTTCTTTGCTGTAAACTTTTTACCAGCTTTGGGATTATATACAAAAGGAAGAGAAGTGGCAGACAATTTGTGTAAATGCATGCATTGTGCCTGAATGTCAAGGATTTGTTTGTGAAAATACCCTTAAGGCCCAAGATATCTGTTTGGACGTATAGGAAAATATTTGCCACTGTGAAATAGGCCCTGATAAGATTCCTGAAACTATAGACATATATATCTAAAAAAGGATGTGTATGCATGTGAACATTGTGTGATTTCTTTAAAATCAATTGTCATCACTTCAGCTCTACCCATTAGAACACAGTGTGGGCCCAATGAAACAGCAACAAATGACAAACCATTGATGTGAATGCATGCATTGTTTGAGAACAATGAGTTTTTTTTTTCTCTTTTCTTTTCTTTTCTTTTCTTTTCTTTTCTTTTCTTTTCTTTTC
>NC_048912.1:1705157-1823351 GCF_011077185.1 Oxyura jamaicensis
CTTTTCTTTTCTTTTCTTTTCTTTTCTTTTCTTTTCTTTTCTTTTCTCTTTTTTTTTTTTTGTGAAAGCAGCACTCTTAAAGCTCAAGACACCTGCTTTGACACAGAACAACTGTTTGTCCTTTTGAAATACATCCCAACAAGATTCCTGGATCTATAGATAGATGTATATCAGAAAAGGATATGTAGGTATGCAAACATTGTGTGAATCCTTGCTAATAGATAATATTACTTTGATTATGGATAGCAGGAGGAAAGCCCTCTAGCTCTTAAATAGCAACCTAAGCCTGGATAGAGACAATCTCCCAGGGCTTACCTGGTCTCAGTTAGTATTCCTTCAAGGAATCCCGTCATCTGAAGTGAACATCCAGGAGTTGTTCTATCTCCAGAGGTATGTAGATACTGCATAAGCATGCAGTATCCTGGAGTATCCTGCAAGGTATCAGCTCAACAGTTACAACAGAAGACAGTGGAATTAATTTGCTGACCAAAAGAAAGTGAAAACAGCAGGGAGAAAGAAGTTGTGGACTCTTCTACAGCTAGTACTAAGATAATGTAAACGAGCATGAAAACATGAGAACAGGTACACTGAATGGAGAGGAGGGAGAGCTAAAGCAGAACTTCTGGTCCAGTGCAGTAGTGAGAGACATTTGGAGAAAATGCAGAGGGCCTTGAACAAACCATGAGCAAATGCAAAGGCATGTATGTGCCAAGTGCCCTATCAGATACCCAGCAACAAGTGACCACAAAATAACCTGCATGAGCCCTGGGCTTGCTCCTGCCATACCAACTACTCAGCTACCAGTGACCAGCACTGACGAGGGGAAAACTGTGAGGACGAATGGTCACCTCAATAGGACTGACAAATGTTTTGCTGCCCCTTCCCTCACTGGCCACCCAATGGCTGCCCTTTCCCATCCAACCATCTGAGCTCTCTCATGCGATCCTGATGCCAGGATGAATGGGAATGTCCAATTTGCATGGTGTCCCGTGGGAGATGCCAAGGCGAGCTGCAGAGAAAGTGGAGTTGTCAGAGCCATGTCTGGTCCCACCATGCCACCACAGCATCCCTACTTCTCTGTGGAGCAGCTCCAGGGAAGGGAAGGGGTTTGGCGTCCTTGTCTCCCTGTGTCTGTCTCAGCATCCTGGGGCGCCAGGGCTCAGACTGCAGTGTTCCTGGATGGGCCTTCTTCACCTTCCCACCACAGTTGGGGGCACCCATGATGAAGATATGGAGGAGGGACCCCAGGTCCTGGTTGTGCTTGGAGGGTTAACCGGACACACTGCATCAGGATAGGGGATGACACCCTGGCCCTACTTGTGCTTAGATGTTACCAGAGTGCTCTATCTCCAACTTCCCCTTATCTGTGGTTTCGGTTCTGCCTTAAACCCCAGTATGGTCCTCCCCACCCACCATGAAAGCAGAAGAGAAACTGCAGTGTGAGGGGACGTGCCAGGGGACAGCTGGGGAGGATCAGTGAGTGGGTAGTGGACGTTGTGGAGGTAAGGTTGGGCCTAGGTACTTTGTCATCCCTACACCCAGCACCCACCAGGTGCTGTGAAACGCTGATTTAAGACCTGGTGCCCAACCCTGAGCAGAAACACTCTGCCACCCCTTCCTGGTGCTGTCCCTCGTCCTGCCATTGTTCTCCCTGGGTCTGGCAACTCTGCTGAACTGTGACTGCATGCTGCTGGCAATGGAGAGATGGAGTGGAGAGGGGGGTGGCCCCTGCCATTTCCATTCCCAAACCCTGGTGGCAGCTGGGGAGGGGGAGCAGGTTTCCCTGCCAAAGATGGTGGGAAGAGAAGGGGAGCACCAGGTTGCAGCCCAGCCCCAGGCTCTCTCCTGGTGGGTGTTTAGGGGAGAGTCAGAGCTCCACAGCAGTGTGGGGTGCAGGGAAGCAGAGAGGTAGCTTGACATACTATGGCATGGAAGGAGAATCCCTGGAAATGGCGTCTGCTCATTTACTGCAGCTTCCTAGCAATGGGACCAATGTTACATGCATTGGGGCTAGGGGGTCATGGCCCAAGGTGCCCCATCCCCATCCCAGCTCTGGGATCCTGCCTAGCTGAGTACTGCCACTCCAGAGGTCCCATGATAGTAGGGAAGGGTCTTCCCCTGAACCTGCATAGCACTTTGTCTCTCATCAGCTGGCTCAGCCATAATGAGGGATGGGGGCTGTCTCTGCCTGGGGTGCTGGAGACCTGCACCCCAGAGAGGAGCTCCTGGAGGATCCCCTTCCTCCAGCCTGTGTCTGGCCCAAAGCCAACAGCTCTGGGGCAGCCTGGAGGTGCTTGTCACCTCCTCCCTGGGCAGCCCAGGGTCAAGCAGGTGGCATGGTAGGTAGCCCTTGTCTTTGCATTCAGAGCGTCGTACAGGGTTCTCCATATCAGCTCTTCCCTAGTACAGGGCCAGGAGGATGGAAGTTGTTATTCTCTTGGGACTGAATATCAAAGGTGTCATCACCTCTGTTGGAGCTAATGTAGCCCACAGTGATGGAGATGGGGTGCCATCAGTAAGGAGAGGGAGACACAGGGACAAGGCTTGAGGCCTCGTGCATCTGTTTTCTCCCAGCATCATTTTCTGGGCTGTCCTTTCCCTGCCTGTTCACCCTCTTCTACCTGAGCAGGTTAACTCCAGTCTGTTGCAGCACCTTTTGCCAGTAAAAGTGACTAAGGGCTTGCAGTGTGTACTGGGGCTCCCCAGAGCACATCCTCGTCACCTGCTGCCCATTGTGCCCTGCTGCCCATTGCACTCTGTGTGGCTCTTGTGGCTTTCAAGTGTCTTCCCCCTTGCAGGGTCCCCACAGGAAAATCCCCAGTACATGGCAGAGACCCTATGTCATCGCACCAGGAGGAGTTTTCTGTTTCCTGGACAGCAGCCAACTTCTTCTGGCATGTCAGAAGAAGCGATTTCCACCTCCACCACCTACTCTGGCATATGTGTGACCAATGTTGGACCCCTGAAAAAAGGTAGTGAAAAACTGGTGCGACTATGTTGAAGAGGTTGGGGGACAGGGATAGCCACAAAACAGGGAAAGATTAAGGCATTTAGGGCTGTTTGGTTGTAGAGGGATGTGAAACGTGTTCATTTGATTCATGTCAGTATGGAACAATGCTAGGGCCACATGATGAAATATAAGCTCCTATTTAAGAAAAACAGAGTGATTAGTGTACATAGCTCTTGTATCATGCAAAGGAACGATCCAGCAATTTGTGTAAATAGAGGGTTTGAAGGGCGAACATTGAGACTTGAGTCTGGGAGATAAGAGGACCAAGGAGTTTTTTTTAGGAAACTGCAGACTTTTGCATGGGACGCTGCGCAAGCCTCTGATATCCAGCAAAGAGATCCAGCAAATAAGGAGAAAGGGGGAGTTGAAGGACAACCAAAGGACAAAGCCTGGGAGGAAGACTACAAGCCTTCAGCACAAGAGACCCCCAGAAAGACCACCAGAGACTGATACGCATGTGTCCGGAGAGGGTTTGGATTCTGGGAACTAATTATAATAACCCTGCCTTTTCTAGGAATAGTGATGAATATGTATTAGTCTAGGAGCATAAAAATCAGCCACCTGATGTAACAGGAGTGCGTCCTGGTAGAGCAGAGACTCCCGGTGCACCCAGCGCTGATTGCTTGCCTCTGTTCGCTTAATAAATCACAAAAATCCTATCTGGGACTTAATCATTTATCACAATTGGGGGCTCGTCCGGGAGGGTCTTGGTTCCTGAATTCTGACTTGATCTAGGAGGGGCGCCCCACCATTTGGTGGCTCCTGTTCGAGTCAGGTCAGGACTAACACCATCCTGAACCTGAATAAAGGCAAGCAAAGAATTTGATTTGTTTATGAGCTCCCTTGCCGGCTGCAGCATTGGATTTTGCCCGTAATTCTGCGCGCGAAGATCCGAACGAAGACGACGGAGTCGTGAGTATTTGAAGTGTGTACCGTTCGGTTGGGTGGGATTCGGTTGCCTGTGTGTGTAAGAGTGTGACTGAGACCGAACCTAGTTCCGAAGCGAGTGCGGAGGTCTTCTAACCGCGGTTCCAATCTCCCGCGAGGGACTTGGCCGGTGAAGGACCGAAGTGATTCCTATAGGATTCGTGGGTGGGTGATAGGTCCTAAACCCCCTGCAAGACACTCTTACTGGGTAACCAAGGGCTGTAGGAACTGCCACAGTAAAATTCCTAGATGGGTCAGACAAAATTGAAGACTCAGGACCAGAGAAAATTGAGCAAATTAAAAATGGTTCAGTACTATATGATAAAATGGCCAAATCAGTATATCCAATAATTAATAAGGACCTAGAACATGTGGAATCAGGACCTTTGAGTCCATCACGGTCAGCTCAGGCTTGTGAGCTGTATGCTCTATGTAGAGCCCTGGAACTATGAAAGGGGAAAAGTGGGGCTATATTTACAGCACATTGAACTGAATGAACTCCCCATGCAGTGTTGTACAACACAAACTGGAAGTTTCTCCAAAGATGTTGCCATTAAATTAATAATATTAATTAATAAAATATAATTGATTAAAAAGTACTCATCTACTGCCATGAAATACTGTTACTATTAAACTTTATGTTCTGGTTTGGAGACAAAAAGGAATATAGTTAAGGCATGAGCATGTGATTTTCTGTTTCCTTAAGGTGGTGAGCTTTAATTCTATTCATGCTAAGTCTCAGTGAGACATACCAGCATCCTTGTGGACCCATTCATTTTAATGTTGTAAAGTCGTGGGTCAGATGATTCAAAGCCTTAACGTAAATGTACTCAAGTAGGGGAAAGGTGAATTGGTATCATTTATTTTAAAAAGTCATATGGTGGATTTGTTTGTTTGTTTCTAAGTTTGTACTAATATAAAAATCACATGAGCACGCTTGTTGAAAAGTAAAAGTTATTTTTATGTAAGTGAATTTACTCTTTCTATTTTTGAACAAACAGAAGTATCAAATACTTGTTTAAATATTAAGTGGGTGTTTTGAGCCTGCAAAATTTAATATTGGCTTTAAAACTCTGCTTTCATAAGTACCATTTATTATACCACTATATTTCTGATGTTTGCATAATCATAAAAGGACCTCAAAACTTGAATACACAGACTGAAATAAAAGCTGAGAGCCTTGAATATGTCAGTGTGCTATAGAGTGGCCTTTGAGGACTGTCATGATAACCCTTTTACATTACATTACAAAGTTAATGTTTTAGTCCTAAATTTTCAGGACCCCTTAGTACAGAAGAAAGCTTTATACAATTACTGATGTGAATTTCTCTAAAAATGTATATTTTTGTGTCCAGTTGTATTATTTAAGTGTTCCTTTGTATCAATTTATGTATGCTTCTGTTGTGGTTAAACCCAGCCGGCAGCTAAAGACCACACAGCCGTTCGCTCATCCTCCCCCCCTCTCTGGGATGGGGGAGAGAAACGAGAAAAACTGAAGCCTGTGGGCTGAGATAGAGACAGTTTATTGGGACAGAAAATAATAATAATGATGTGCACGGAGCGGGTGATGCACGGTGCAGTTGCTTGCTACCCGCTGACCGATGCCCAGCCTGTCCCCAGGCAGCCGCCCCCCCCAGCCCGGCTAGCCACCCCTATGCATTGTTTAGCATGACATCAGATGGGATGGAATACCCCTCTGGCCAGTTTGGGTCTGCTGTCCTGGGTCTGTCCCCTCCCAGCTCTTGCTGCACCCAGCTCTTGCTGCACCCCCAGCCTGCCTGCTGGCAGGACAGAGTGAGGAGCTGAAAAGTCCTTGGCTTAGTGTAAGCACTGCTCTGCAGCAATTAAAACATCAGCATGTTATCAGCACTCTTCTCATCCTAATCCAAAACATAGCACCCTACCAGCTACTGGGAGGAAAATTAACTCTATCCTAACGAAAACCAGGACAGCTTCTAAAACAAAGAAGGGAGAGTAGGGGTGTGACACCTAGGAAAAGGTAGACAAAGTATGCTATGTTCTTAAATTTTTGAATCGATGGACGGAAGGTCCTTGCATCTGTCCGTGTGGGAGAAAAAGTGACAGACAGATCTAGGAGACAGATCTGGGAGAAACTCAGTTAAAGAAAGAGCACAAGTCATGGAAAAATAAATAAAATAAATAAATAAAAATAAAAAATTACAGCACCAATTATTGGGAAAGGCCCTATACTCTAATAACTTGGGGGCCGAGGTTGTGCTTGTGTTTTAACAGAAGCCGGCCCTAGATGGATGTCAGCACCATGAGTCTGTCCGGCCGTCTCATCATCTGCCTTAACATGATCACAGCACCCTCCTCTGCGGTTTGGACTCCAGCTCAAACTAAAAACAACGTCTGGGAGCGTCCGGCTGGCATATGCAGGACCCACAAGCAAGGACTCCAGGAGCTGGAGGGGCAGCCAGAGCCCCCCCCCCCTGCCTGGGCAGCACTCAGTACCTGCCTCTCCCAGGGATGTGGTTACAAAGTTTGTTCAAGATAGAATTAGTATGCCTGGTAGTTTTACTCTGTGTTTTAGTTTGTGTTAATCGTGCTTTCTTAATTTGTGTTAATTGCGCTTTTTTATGTTAAAGAAGGGGGAGATGTAGGAGTGTGGCCATGGGGGTCGACAAGTCCCATGGCTCGTGATAACATCAGGACTATCAAGAGTTTGGAGGAGGGAACTAAGAGGAATGATGCAGGAGATGCCTTGCTGTCTCGGGTTGCTTGTTCTCCGGCTATTGGGGCATGGAATGGTGGTAAAAATGTTATTAGAACACTTAATACCTAGATATGGGATAACCCAGTACATTGATTCTGATCAGGGCACACACTTTACTTCTAAAATAATAAAATTATTATGTCAATCATTAGGCTTTCAGTGGGAATACCACACTCCGTGGCACCCACAAAGCTCGGGGAAAGTAGAAAGAATGAATCAAACAATAAAACAACAATTGGCTAAGTTAATGATCGAGACACAAATGCCCTGGACAAAATGCTTACCATTGGCGCTTTTAAATATTAGAAATAAACCACACCCTGAGACTGGATTATCACCATGTGAAATGTTATATGGCCTTATTCTCAAGGGATGCCCTTAGGGAACAATGTAGTTGAGGATCGTAGTATCCAGAAATATATAATTACCATTGGTAGAAGATTAAAAGAGCTAAGAGAAACTGGGATGATGGCTCAGACACCACCTTTAGGATTTGCGATTCACCAGTTAAAACCAGGAGATAGGGTTCTAATAAAAACATGGCAAGAAGAAAACTTATCTCCCCTCTGGGAAGGACCTTTTCTTGTTTTAATAAAAAAAGAAAACAGCTGATATTTATTAACTGCTATCTATTAGCTGTTATCTATTAACAAGGAAACAGCTGTGAGAACTGCTGAAAAAGGATGGACACGTGTTGTGAGTAAAAGGTCCAGTGGAAGAGTGGAAAGTAACATCGGAACCAGGAGAAACTAAACTAACAGATGGACTTGAAGAAGCCTTCATCAAACAGTATAAGCTAAGTTGCTGTGGGAATTTTATTGTAATTACTCCAAATTTATTGTAATTATGCCTGTTAAATTAGTAAACAAAGAACTTCTTGAATAGATACCTATTAAGGGGAGAGATTTATCAATAACAGGGATCAGTTAAGCGTTATCCCCTGAAGGTACCGAGAAGGTACATCTGCAATGTACACCCCTTTAAGATTAGGGAAGAGGGCAAGACCGGATAGGGAACTGGTGCTGCGGCTGGGAAGGTCTGCCAAGGGCTGCAACCCCTTCGGGCTGTGACCGCCGAGCACTATGGCCCTTACCGGACCTCTCCTAGTCCTACTTGGGGTGAGTTTCTTGGCCCAAGCTACGGCCAACAACTGCAGTCAATGTGTAGTAACTACTCGAAAAGGATGGTTGAGCTCCCAAACATTGGTGTATCATACTATCTATGACTGTAAAGGCCAGAAAATAGGAAGCTGCATTTTTAACCTGACTCAGTATGCTCTATGCAGAGAAGGTGACAGGACTGTATGCAATGATCCAAAAGAACTCCCTTATCAGTATTGGGTAGAAATGAAGGCAGATTTGAAAGTAGGCAAATGAATTGGAACAAGTGAAGTTGTAACCACTCTGAATACCTCAGTGTCAATAACCTTTGATGCCTGTGATATTATAGATGAAGACCCATATACTGATTGTGGAAGCCTGAGTTAGAAGAGATATAGTAACCAGCCCAAGTACATTTGTCCTAGAAAGGGTGGAACAGTGACTTCTACGTGTTACACTGATTGGATAAGAGATTATCCGTGGGACAGGAGTTATCATTACTGTGGACCCTCAAATTGGGGTTGTGCTTGTTGGAGTACGGATCCTGGGGCTATAGGACCCCAATAGATATGCTTAATAGAATAATTAGGTTGCAAGCTTTAGTAGAAATAGTTGTGAATAAAACTGGAGATGCACTCGGGTTAATTGCAAAACAAAATACAAATATGAGAACTGCTTTGTATCAAACTTACTTAGCTTTAGATTATTTGCTAGCACAAGAAGGAGAAGTCTATGGAAAATTTAACCTTAGTAATTGCTGCTTAGAGATTGATGATGAAGGAAAAGCTGTGAATGAACTTGTAAAAAGAAATGAAGAAAATTGCACATGTCCCAGTTCACACTTGGAATGAAATCAATTTAAGAGAATTATGGAGGGACTTTATGGGTGGTGGTTGGCTTACTAGAATTGGGATAGTTGTATTGGGAATATGTGGAATATTATTGTTAATAATTCCATGTTTAATACCGTTTTACCAGATTAATACACTCGGTTATACAAGGAATGCAAATATCTGTGGTACCTGTTGACCCAGAACCAGGGTAAGGGAAAACCCATTCCCTGATGATAATAAAAACAAAAGATCCAAAATTGGTACCAATTTGGCAAGTATTGACTCGATTGGAAAAAAAAAAACAAAACACAAATCAATACCATGAAGAAAAAAAAAAAAAGAAATAGGGGATTGTGAAATGTGTTCATTTGATTCATGTCAGTATGGAACAATGCTAGGGCCACATGATGAAATATAAGCTCCTATTTAAGAAAAACAGAGTGATTAGTGTACATAGCTCTTGTATCATGCAAAGGAACGATCCAGCAATTTGTGTAAATAGAGGGTTTGAAGGGCGAACATTGAGACTCGAGTCTGGGAGATAAGAGGACCAATGAGTTTTTTTAGGAAACTGCAGACTTTTGCATGGGACGCTGCCCAAGCCTCTGATATCCAGCAAATAAGGAGAAAGGGGGAGTTGAAGGACGACCAAAGGACAAAGCCTGGGAGGAAGACTACGAGCCTTCAGCACAAGAGATCCCCAGAAAGACCACCAGCGACTGATACGCATGTGTCTGGAGAGGGTTTGGATTCTGGGAACTAATTATAATAACCCTGCCTTTTCTAGGAATAGTGATGAATATGTATTAGTCTAGGAGCATAAAAATCAGCCACCTGATGTAAGAGGTGTGCGTCCTGGTAGAGCAGAGACTCCCGGTGCACCCAGCGCTGTTTGCTTGCCTCTATTCGCTTAATAAATCACAAAAATCCTATCTGGGACTTAATCATTTATCACAGGGAGAAGAGAGAGGGAAGGACCCAAGTGACATCTCCAGCCTCTGACAGAAGATGTTTCCAGTTGGTGCAAAGCTGCTCTGGCTGTGGGTCTTGCTATCATTCACTCTCTGGGCTGGTTTGGGGTCCTAATCTCCTCCATGCCCTACCGCTGCCCCCTTGCCCATCTCCTGCCCTTACAAAAGTCAGAAAGATAGGGGACAGTCACCCCCACAATGTAGCTGATGTCTGGAAAAGAGCTGTGCTGGACCCTGACTCTGAGTGATGTGCTACCAGGAAGGGCAGTCAGAACAACCCCAGTGCTCTCTGCCAGGGCATTGCAGGGTAAACCCTATTACAGACCACCAAAGTCCAGTCTCAGCTGACATCTCTTTGGGTCTTGCAGTCATGAGGGTTAACCCACTGAATTTCCCCCACTACTCATAGCCCTGGGCCACCCTTCCACCACATCCTCCTGAATGACTGTAGCGTGTCAGGACCACCCCCAAACCACAGTGCAGACCCCATTGGCTGCTGAAGCCACCAGCACTGCTGGAACTGCCCAGGCAGAACAGCAACAGAAAGAAGTGTGCAGCTGTGGCTCCTGCAGCCCTTTCCTCCTTGTGCTACACCCACTTCTGAATGCTTGGGACTTCACCATGCAGCTCCCTTGCCTTCTTCTCTTCATCCTTCCTGGGATGTGGGCAGACCCAGAGGGTAAGTGGTATACTCCTATCTGCTCCATTCTCTCTACTGTGGGACTCTACAGGGGTGGCAGGGGGTGAGACCCAGGGAGATGAAGATACATGGGGAGATGATACCCACCACTTAGGTGCAGCACCCAAAGGTGCCCTATCTTTGCCCACCCCCTTTGCTCCCATGTCCAAGGGCCAAGGGCACCCAGACAGGCTTGGCGTGCTGGTGTATCCCCAGAGGTGCCTTTTTCCTCCTGGCAGTCCATGGGCATGGGTGGGAGGGTATCTTTTCCCTTCATGGCACAACAGTCCTACACTGGGCTCTAACTGCTTAAGCAGGTTTGGGGCACGTGGGATCATTTCTTTTGCCATTGAAAGGTTGCTGGATCCTTTGCATGCTCTCCCTATGCTTAAAGCTTTCTTTTGCAGCCACAAGCAGGCTCTGCCTTTGTCCCAGCCTGCATTTTCCATGCTGGGGTCAGGTGCTCATTGCAGGGAGGCTCTTACAGCCCCAATTCAGGCTTTGCTTTGTGCCATCAATTCTCAGGGCTTCATTCAGCACGACAGGAATCCCTGTCTGAGTGTTGGACTTGCTCTCCTGCATCCTGTCAGGATTCAGTTTTCCATGAGTGCTGCCCAGCAGCCCCCCTCACCACAAACCTAGGCGAAATTCACCTCCCCCCCTTCCCCTGGACAAGATTTCCCGCACTGTGAGCAGGTATCTGGTGGACCTGGGTCCCTGTGTGAACTGGTGGAACTGTTGTTCACAGCCGCAGACAAGGCCACCTCTGCTGTCCCCTCCACACAGCCAAGTGATAGCTCTCAGGTGGTCACATCAGGGTGGTGAAGGGGTAAAAAGGGAATTAGAGAAGAAGCAGAGGCTCATCGAGGCAGTGGAAGGAAACTGCAAATCGTGTGAAAGCAGCTAGACAAGGGGATTTCCCCTGCCCTCCCCATCTCACCCTGCCCATCCTTTAAGATCCTGTGGGCCACTCCTCCTCCTGGGGCCCCCTGTCCTTCTCCTTCACCCTTGTGCTCCTCAGCATGACCTTCTCTCCCTTGTCACCCCACAGGCTCTCAGAAACTCCACCTATTCCAAACCTTTATCTTCCAAAATAGCACCTTTGTAGACCTTTCATTCTGGGCCACTCTGGAGGACATCGTCATTGTTACCATGCAGAAATACACCAGGGAATTCATTTACCTCCAGCCATGGGTCTTCCCAGCCCTGCCCACAGATGAGTGGAAAAGCCTGCAAAACCTGCTCAAGTTCTATGCGTACGACTTCATTCTGTTACTTCAGGACAAAGCTAGGCAGCACCAGATTCCCTGTGAGTACTGGGTGATCCTCCTTTTATTACTTAAATGGCAGGGGAGATACCATGATTAGGCAGGTGGTTTTCCCAGGGTGAGGCTCATCCCTGCACTTTGGGTGTGCTAATCCCTGCGATTTCTGCAAATGAGGGAAACTCGACTGCATAATTTCTGGTAGTGGAGGAAAGTGTTCACACTTTTTTTTTTTTTTTAATGTGGCTAAGTGCTGGGTTCCGCACTTGCAGTGCTACAGGGTTGAGGCAGAGTGGCTGGAAATCTGTGCACAGTAAAAGGATCTGGGGGTGCTGATTGATGCTCGCCTCAACATGAGCCAGCAGTGTGCTCAGGTGGCCAAGAAGGCCAACAGCATCCTGGCTTGTATCAGGAATGGTGTAAGCATCAGGACCAGGGAAGTGATTGTCCCTCTGTACTCTGCTCTGGCGAGGCTGCACCTCGAGTGCTGTCTTTGGTTCTGGGCTCTTTCACTACAAGAAAGCCATTGAGGCACTAGAGAGTGTCTAGAGAAGGGCTACAAAGCTGGTGAAGGGACTCAAACAAAAGTCCTATGGGAACTGGGATTGTTTAGTCAGGAGAAAAGGAGGCTCAGGGGAGACCTTATTGCTCTCTACAACTACCAGAAAAGAAATTGTGGGGAGCTGGGGGTCGGCCTCTTCTTGCAGATGACTAGGGATAGGACTAGAGGGAATGGCCTCAAGTTGTGCTGGGGAGGTTCAGGTTGGAAATAAGGAGACATTTCTTCTCAGAAAGAGTGGTCAGGCATTGGAATGGGTTGCCCAGGGAAGTGGTGGAGTCGCTGTCCCAGGGGTGTGTAAGGAAAGCTTGGACCTGGTGCTTAGCGACATGGTTTAGTGGATAATATTGGTGGTTGGGGGATGGTTGGACCAGATGATCTTGGAGGTCTTTTCCAATCTTAATGATTCTATGATTCTATAATTATTCTGAGGACAGGCACAGAGCTGCGAGTAGGAGCTCAGAGCCACTGTCAGTGGCTTTCCTAAGCAAGGGCTAGCAGGAGAGCAGAATATAGGCCCCATCTTGGGGCAACGAGCCCCCTGAACTGCCTGTCCTGCAGCAGGATGTCCTGGTCCCCAGCATAACCTTTAGAATCAAAGAATCAGAAAATCCCAGGTTGGAAGGCATCCACAAGCATTACTGACTCCATCTTTGGCTGTGTTTAGCTCCACCTATGCCCACCTATGCCAGCCCACATATTCCTCTCTGGTCATCCCAAATCCCACCAGCAAAGTCCTTCAAGACTGTGGAGTATAAGGTTAACCCTCTCTGTTCTTCTTTGTGGGATGGGAAACAGAACAAGTGCCTGTCTCTGCACGCCATTCCTGGCTGGTGTCCTATGGGCAGGGTGCAAGGCAGAGTGGCACCACCCCTGTTACCACAGACACACGCCTGCACCCCATGTCCTGTCATGCTCCCAAAGTGGTGGTTCCCCCTTTGCTGTGCTCCTGACCCAGCTGCAGGAACTAGTGGCTTGAGGAGAACAAGCTCCAGGACTCATAGGCAGGTTTCTCATTCAGAGCAGTTCCACCCAGCACAATGAGCAGTGACATGCAGGAATAATTTGGGGTGCAGAGGGAAGGGGGAAAGGCCTGTACCCAAAGAAGTGAATGCTGAACTGCAATTTCAAGCTCTGGCTCCAGCTCAAGATGCACTCCTGATGCCCACCCTCTCCTCCAGACCCTTTTGTGTTCCAGTCCATGTCTGGCTGTGAGCTGCACCCCAACGGTTCCTACACAAAATTCTGCCATCTTGCCTACAATGCTCACAACTTCCTCAGTTTTGATGTGGACAGCAGCCACTGGAAGAGGTGGCAGGAGAGTGAGCTGGCGGTGCATCTTGAGAGGGATTTCAACAGCTTCATCGACGTTTCCGCAGTACTGCAGCATCTCCTCAACATCACTTGCATTGACCACATGAAGAGATTCATTGAATATGGCAGGGTGGCTCTGGAGAGACGAGGTGAGAACACCCAGACCCCAGCATGGCCCACTTCAAAGCTCTTCTGTTGGGGCTTCCCTTACTCCTTCACTCTTGCCCCCCAGAGCCACCTGTGGCCACTGTCTTTGCCCACATGCACGACCCAGCTCAGCTCCTGCTAGTCTGTCGTGTCACTGGCTTCTACCCACGACCCATCAGTGTGGCCTGGCTGAGGGATGGCCAGGAGGTGCTGCCAGGCCCAGCACTCAACACCAGCGCCATCCTGCCCAATGCTGATCTCACCTACCAGCTCCGCAGCATCCTCATCGTGGCTCCTGGCAACAGACACACCTATGCTTGCCGCGTGCGCCACTGCAGCCGCAGCCTTCTCATTCCCTGGGGTAAGTACCACCCACAGTGATGGGGTGTAGGCAGTGACCCAGAGCCCGGTACAGGAGATGGTGAGCCCAGCTCCAACAGCAACTCTGGCCATGGCCATCTGTGCACTTGCAGCCCCACTCTCTCTTTTCTCCATCAGGCAGCTCCAAGGTGGCCCTTGGCATTGGTGTTGCTGTTGTGGTGCTGCTCACTGTGGCTGCGACCCTCATTGGGACTGTCTGGTACTGCAGGCACAAGTGAGATCTTGCCCAGCCGTGCTGGTCCTCTCTGCTTGGGGTAGGGGTTGAGAATTCTCAACTGGCCCTGCTCACTGCCATCTCTCCTGCAGGTGCTAAAAGCGTGGGATGCAGCAACGCCAGGGATACTCAGAGGCCATGCCAACCCCCTCAACTTCCTGATAATAAACTGCTATTTTAAACCCTCAAGCCTGCAGTACCCCACTATATGTTGTGCCAAGTACCAGGGAACACTTGGTATCACACAGCTCTGTCCCGCCCTGGGTGGGCCAGTCAGAGACCTGGGGCAGTGCAGGGCCCACACTCCTCAGCACAGGGAGAAATGAAGGGAAGTCTCCTAGGACTGACAGTGAGTACCCAGCCCTATGCCCCTGTCCTGAGGGACACCAGGCTCCCCATAAAGCGGCAGGACTCAGTCAACACCAACACAAGACAGAGGACCGATGCCAGCATAGGGGGGCGGGTATCGCCTTCCCCTACCCCAGCCCCTTCAGGAGCACATCAGCACCTCTGAACTAGAGTTTGGTCCCTGGGATCCAGGAATGTTGACAAATAAGTATGAGGCCAGCACCCAGCTTGGAAGGGCAAAGAGCCCAGGCATCAGGCTAGGCAGTGGGATCAAGGTTCGTCTGCCCAGTGGGATGGTCCAGTCAGAATCAACCTCCATGGTTTAGTCCCAGGGCAGCAGCAGATGAAGAGGTCTATGCCACACAAGGTGGGGAGCTCCAGGCTCAAGTGGCAGCAAAGGACATGCCTGCCAGGGACAGAAAACATGGCCGATGACCAGGCAGGATGCCAACTCATGCCGGGGGCCTGCAAAGAAAAGTTGGATAACCCCAGGTAATGGGGTGCAGCACAGCCACTGGGGACCCCACCTATAGCTGGGGATATGGCAACACACCCACCCAAATTCTGCTGGCATTCATAGCCCTGGGCCAGGATGTCTCAGCTTAACTCACATCCTTCCACATGACCCCATGGGCAAGGGGATCCCCCTTCTCCACCTATTCAGGTGCTTGCCCTCAGCCCCCTTCCCGCTGTGTCCTTAGCTCATCCTATTTCCCCAGCCCTGTCCTTGCATTCCTTCTGCCCTTTCCTGTGCCTCTTCTTCACCCCTACATCTCAGCGCTATTTCCATGTCCCTTCATATCCCAAAGCACCCCTCCCCTGTCACCCTTCCCCATGTGTTCCCACCCTGTCCTGTGTCTCCAGCCCTGTCCCTGTGCCCCTTCTTCAACCTTGTACTCATATGCCATACCTGTCCCTTTTCCCTAAACAATGTCCTTTTTTCTGTGCTGCACATTCCCAGCCCTGGCCATTTTCTCATCCCACAGTGTCCCTTTGCTGTCTCCCACATGACCCTAGTCTGTCCTCGCAGCTCCCTTACTCATCCCCATGTCCTCTCTGCTGTGTACTTATGGCTTTACCCCATGGCACAAGGCTGAAATGCCCCTTGGACTCACCCACCCCAGCACTGACAAAAAATAGAATAGAATAAAACCATTAGACTATTTATTATTCTAATTAATATACAAAAGAATGGGCAAAGGAAGTAAGGAAACAAGTTACTGAGTATGAGCGTGCTGTGATCCAGCCCACCCTGCAGCACAGCCACCTAGTCCCCTGGGGTTCAGGGCTGTTTTAGGGGTGGCTACTATCCTGGGAGACTGGAAATGCCTCAAGGCAATGGTGGTGCCAGGGTCAATTCTGCCCTACAAAGCCCTGCTCTGTCCTGCACTCATCCCTGCTTGGAACCAGCACAGGGAGCCAGGGATTGGCACCTGTAGTGGTTTTACCCTGCTGGGCAGCTGAACTCCACCACAACTGCTCTCTCACTCCCCCACCTCAGAAAAAAAATGGGAGGAAATACAATGGAAAAGGTTCAAGGGTTGACATAAGGACAAGGAGATCACCTGAATTTGCCTGTGAATTACTGTCACAGGCAAAACAAACTCGGCAATAACATAGTTTATTGCCCAAAAGCAAACTAAAAACACCTTCCATCCCCATATAGCCTCTTCTACATCATGCCCCTGAGCAGGGAATGGGGGCTGCAATCAGTCTGTAATGAGAGAGCTAGTTAAGAGAATCTTAGTAGACAGGATGCTGGCTAATGAATACCTAGATAATTGTATTAAAAATAGTTGTTGCTTAATGTCTTTGCTTACTATTGTGCAAATTAACCGAAACAAGAAGTCTTGCAGCCTCTCACAAAGGATGGTTCCTGACAAAAACAGGGAACCTGTCTCAAGAACTGGCTGAGACCGACCCTGTGGTTTGGACAAGAGCCAAGGAGCAGCAGAGTCTATACAAAGGCAGGAGGTCTACTAGTAGTGATGAAGAAGAGTTATCAGCCTTCATCCACACAACCCCCGGTGACTACCACGAGGAGACACTGCGCAAGTGCAGATGGGAGGAGTTCATGGAAATTACTTCTAGGAACTAATTTTAATATGAAGTGGAGATAGGTCATGCATATTGTGGTGGTTTTACCGTGCTAGGCAGCTGAACACCACAACCACTCTCTCACTCCCCCTCCTTAGATGAGGAGGGGAAGAAGTAAAAGAAAGAACAACTCACGGGTTGAGATAAGGATAATTTAATTAAAGGAAAAAATATTAAGAAAAGTTTATAATGAATTAAACAATTTAACAAAAGGGGAAAGGGGAAAAGGGAGGGGGAAAGGGAAAAACAAAACAAAACAAGTAAATGCCGTGTGGAAGTGCAGAGGAAAGAAATTACTCTCTACTTCCCACAAATGAGCAGTGCTTGACCATGTCCTTGAAGCAGGGCCTCAACGCACGTAGCCAGTGTTCGGGAGGAGGACAGACGTTTTTGCAACGAGAGCCCACCCCTCCCCTCTTTTTCCCTTTTCCACCTTTTATTGCTGAGTGTGACCCCACATGGTATGGAACATCCTTTTGGTTGGTTTCAGTCAGCTGCCCTGGTGACGTTCCTTTCTCACTTTTTGCCCACCCCTAGGAGGGATAAAGAGAGTCCTGATGCTGTGCCAGCACTGCTCAGCAGCAGACACAACACCGGTGTGATACCACTGCTGTTCTAGCTACAAGTGCAGAGCACAGCACTGTATGGGCTGCTGCAGGGAAAGTTAACATCCCAGCCAGACCCAGTACACATATGTATTGGCGCATTGGGAAACTTCATGCATATGTAACTCTTTACTGCATATAACCAAGGCAAGTTGCCATGTTGGGGTGCACACGATTTTGGTGAGACTTCCCCCCATGCTACCCAGTGCTGAATAAACATACCTACTTTACAATCTCACTTAACGTGGAGTCCGTTTTCCACACGTCAGTAACAATTTGTTTCCATTGCCCCTTCACAGTCATGCCTCTGCTCCAGTGTGGGGTCCCTCCCACGGGATGCCATTCTTCCCGAACTGATCCTGCGTGGGCTTCCCACAGGCAGCAGCTCTCCAAGAGCTGTTCCAGTATGACTCTGTACTATGGCATCCATCTGTCAGGAGCAAACTGCTCCAACCTAGGTCCCCCATAGGAGGCAGTTCCCCCAAATCACCTGCTCCTGCATGGGCCCCTCTCCACAGGCTGCAGCTCTGGCCCAGGGTCTGCTCCTGCTCCTGCGGGGGCTCTCCATGGGCCGCAGTCTCCTCCAGGCCACCTCCACCTGCTCCTCCACGGGCTGCAGCGTGGAAATCTGCTCATCCATGGTACCCATGGGCTGCAGGGAGACATCCTGCTTCACCATGGGCCTCTCCACAGGCTGCAGGAGAATATCTGCACTGGTGCCTGGAGCATCTCATGCCTTCCTGCTCTGACCTTGGTGGCTGCAGGGCTGTTTATCACTCTTCACTCTCCTAGCTGCTATTGCGCAGCATTTTTTTTCCCTTTCTTAAGTATGCTCCCACAGAGGTGCAACCAACAGCAGCAGGTCCATTTTGGAGCTGTCTGAAACTGGCTTTTATCTAACATGGAGCAGCTTCTGTAGTCTCCTCACAGAGGCCACCACTGCAGACCCCTGCTACCAAAACCTTGCCACATAAACCCCATACATTCCACTCCTCGCCTCTGTGGAGAGCATATTTAAGAATTATCACAATATACTCTTACATTGTAATCATTACAATCTTCACAAGGCTCTCTTACCTCAAAAATAAAAATAAAAATAAAATTCCCCACACCAAAATAAACATTTCATCACAACACTGACAAAGAGGACAATTTACACACATTCCACCCCTCGTCCCTTCACTTTATTATTACAAAACATATTCCACACAATTATTACTTTCTTAAATGCTTCACAACTATTACATTCTTAAACAATATCTAATCCATGTTTTACTCATGACCAAAGCTGGTGGGTGATCTTCCTGTCCTAATCTCAACCCTTGAGCCCTTTCCATGGTATTTTCTCCCTCTTTTCCTTTCAGGAGGAGGAGTGAGAGAGCAGTTGTGGAGTTCAGCCATGTAGCAAGGCAAAAACCCCACACCCCTCCACGTGCTTTTGCTCTTTGGTCACTTCTCATATATCCAGTTGTTTCTAGGAACTTCAGGGAGTTTAACCATGCTCATCTTTCAGTAGTCTTTCTTATCATTCCTGTAGTCAACTCTGTAATTGTGTTTGTATTTATAATTTCCAATCTATCTATGACAAACATTTCTTGCGCAGTCATCCCTTGTGGAATGTGCACCTCATTGGAGGCAACTACTTGAATTTGACTCACAGTGGAGTAATGTTTTTTGTTTGTTTTTGTTTGTTTGTTTAAATATATAAAGCAAAACAAAACAAGAACAACAATCCTTCCCCCCCCCCCCCGAAAAAAAAAGGAAATAAAACAATCAATTCTCTCCTGCTCCCCCAACTTCTGTTCCTGTGTGTAGCCAGTTGTCTGAGGAAAGCAGATGTGACTTGGTATAAAAGAGCTTTAACATCTTGCTGGAGCCTCTAGTGGAGAAGTCTCATGTAAGGAAAAGTGAAGTAAGTGGATGTATGTAGGACCTTATGGGACTGCTTTTCCTACTTGTCTAGACCTCTTTAGGAGACACATTGGATCAATGTCAATTGGAGAATGCTGCTATCAATTCTTCTCAAAACTCAAAACTCAAAAAAAAAAAAAATCTTAAGTATGTAAAATCCTTTTTAACAAATGCCCATTGAAAATTTCCCATTTAATTACGCTCTTGAAACCTCACTAATTAACTGGACAAGTCTTGAAGACTTGATGAAAATTGCTGAATTGTAATGAACTTCATGGTATATTTGGAGCTGCGTCCATGAGCCTTAGGTAGTGAGAGGAGAATGAAGTTATGGAATGAACTGATGGAAAAGGTCTTAGAAGGAAACATGGAAGTGTTCTGGAGTTCTAATGGGTCTCCATGTGGGCTATTGCTGACAAAGCCTCTCCATGGGCTTGTTAGAGCAGATGATTGGAGGCCATGATCTCAGCTAGTCAAGGGCACTGTGCAAGCGACTCTGATGCTGAGTGAAGCCCTTGGTTTGTTTGATGAAGGAGCAAGTCCAAGTCCTGGCCCCTAGCTCCTGGGAAGGGAGGTTCTGTCCCTCACACATGACTCAGGAGTCTTCCTGGGCTGTGTGATGTGGGGTATGCCATGTTGTGTGATGGCAAAGTGGCAAGAACCTTACAGTGCACTCTAAGAGACCTGAAATTCACTTGGCAAGCTTTATAAAACCCCACTCCTGACAGGACTCTGCACTTACTCTCCTTCCCAACCCTTTCCCTCCCCTAATTCTTACCATAAACTTGGACTAAAGCTACCTAAGCCTCCCATGAAGTAGTGCTCCCAAGGAAAGCATTCCGGGAGACCTGAACATACAGCCTTTATATAATCCCACTCACAGCAGAACTCTGAGATTTATTACTCCCCAAAACCTAACTCCTGAACAGAACCCTGACTCCCTAGGCAAAGTGCACACTTGCTAGCCACCAAGGAGCACTGGAGCTCAGCTCTTCTCCCAAAAATGTGGATTGCACCCACCCAGAGAACCGCAGGGACTCCAGGTCGGCTAGAGTACAGGCATCCTGCTAGCGGGCAGACTTGGCAGCACCGCTTTGCCAGGGGCTTGGAGCCCTTCATCTCGGTGATGCAGTTGCACATGACTCACTGTGGTGGGCACTGTGCATCCCACCTGCAGCTTGCCCCACCGTTCTGTGCCAGCGCTGGTTTTCTGGAACTCAGCAGTACTGTAGTGTTTTGGCGGCACTAGGGGGTTTGTCAGACACCATGGCTTGTTCTTTCCCTGTGGCATGGCCTGGCTGGGACAGCCACGGATCCTGCAGAGTGTGCATTGGCCCCGGAGCTGAGCAAGAGCTACGGCTTGCAAAGACTGCATCATCTGTAACCTGGAGGAAGCTCAGGGCCTTGCTCCTGTTGCTGCGACTTGCCCGTGCACTTCAGCAAATACTGGTGTTTGCTTCGCTCTGGCATTGCCAGCCTTGGATTTTCTTTATGGATTCTGCACTTGTTCAGGAGTGATGTTCTAGTAAATCTTTTCCAGATTCGTATGGCTCACGGTGTTAATGGTCACATAGTATGTCATCACTACAACAGTTGCTATGTGTCACTGCAATGGTATTATAGTAAGACTCATGCATATTGATGAAGAAGGAATTTTGATGTAGCTGTGTAAAGTGCAGTGGTGATAGAAGCAAACAAGCACAGCGGTGATGGAACCAGAGGTGGCCTCAGCAAGCAACAATCCAGCACCACTCACCATCTCTGCTACCCTGAAGGGTTATTATTACAGATGGAGCCCAAAGTCATGCATTAAATGAACTCAACAGACATTTTAGAGGGGTGGCCCATAGACTAAAGGAATGATACCTCTGTGTATGTTATCAAAAGGCCAGAAAGGTGGTGATTATTTAGGATGTCACAGGAAGTGTGAGACCTGAGCATGCTGTAAATGGTATGGAATAAGGGGTGGATATTGTCCTGGATATTTTGGCTGAAGCAGTGTCAATTCTTTTTTGAATTTTCTTTTTTTTAAAAAAAAAAAAAAAAAAAAAAAAAAAGTTATAACAAGCATTAAAGCCATTTGAACTGATTTGCCCATTAGACCAATGGCTCAGGCGTGCTCGGAGCGTGGGTCCGTGATGGAATTCACACCATCACTGCTTCTGGAGGCCTGCTGCATGCCCACCACGCCTGCTGCCATCATTGTGCACCCAGCTCTGCCACAAGCACCTTGTTTCTCCTCAGGTGCGGCCTCGGGCAAGGTGTCCCCTCCTGGCTCCCTGCAGGAGAGCTTTAGGGGCTTCAAAGAGAAGGCTCTGTCGGGCTCTGCTGTTGCTTTGCCCTGTGGAACCAAAGCACAAACCTGTGCTACAACACTGCTGTCCTGCAGCAATGTTGGAGCACAACCAACAGGCTGCCCTGAGAAGCGCAACCCCCTGCCCCCCATTTTCACTTGCGTGTGCCTCCACTCCCATGTGACCCCCGTTCCCTCCACCATTTCCACCCCCGTATGTCTCCCCCCCCCCGAATTTTCACTCACGTGTGCCCCCCTGTGTGCAGCCCCATGTGCCCCCACCCCGATTTGCACTGTCAGTGTCCCTCCCCAGATTTCCCCCCCGACTGCACCACGGGGTGCCCCCAGCTCCATGTGTCCCCTTGCGGCTCCCCCCGCCCCCTTCTCACAGAACCTTCCAGAGCGTGCCCACCCGGCCACCCCTGCCCTCGCTCAGCCCTGCCTCGCTCCTGCCCTGGCTGTGAGCAGCTGCTGACCCCGTCCGACACCAGCCCGAGGCGTCTACATTGGGCACCCCCTGCACTGAACCGGGCCCCTCAGGGACCCCCCAGCCATGGCCACCTCCAAGTTTGCTGACCTGCCCGGCATCGTGCGTGCGGGGCTGGGCCTTGGGGTGTCTGGAGGGGATTGGGGGAGAGAACGTGGGGCCTGTGGGGAGGTTGGGGATGCCAGGGTCAGATGGGGAGCTGGGGGGATTGGGGTTGTTTTTGGGTGCCCGGGGGGATCTGAGGCAGCAGGGCAGTAAGTGGGGTGTTTGGGGGTAGTCAGGGCAGGTGGGGGAATGTGGGGGGGGGCAGACAGGCCTGTCAGGGCATTGGGACTTGCCGGGGGGTCAGGGCAGGTGTGGGGGTCCCTGTAGGGTACCAGAGCACAGGGGGTGTCAGGGGCATGGGGGCAGGAAGTGGGGGCTTGGGGACATTGGAGGTATCCAGAAGAGCTGAGGGAACTGCCACAGGGGGTGTGGGCAGAGGCACCATCTGAAGGTGTCTGGGGTAGTTCAGGGGTGCTTGATGAGAAATAGCAAATAGCTGAGCCTGTTTGTGTCCTAGGCCTGGAATGAACCAGAGGTCTATGAGACCAGTGACACACACAAGGGTGACCAGGCCAAGTTTGAGGTGGTAAGGCTTTGCTGGGGCCCCATGTGTGGTAGGGATGAGCAAGGGTGCCAGTGCCCCCATCCCGCAGGCATTTGGCTCAGCAAGATCATCTCTGGGACAGGGTAGCAGCTCCTGTCCCTGCACATGTCCCCACAGTGACACATCCCCAACATGGTTTGCTGGCCCTGTCTCAGCCTGACATTGCTGCAGGGCAGCAAGGAGCAAGGGCAGGGCTCAGCACCATGCTGGGTGGGTGTCCTTGCCCCTGTCCCCTGACTCCGTGTCCGGCATAATGCAGCAAGGGCAGCAGAAGCAACCAGGGCTGGCCCCTGCCATGTCCCAGTGGCACTGCTGAAGGACACATGTCCAGCTGTGGGCCAGGCTTGAGCATGGGCCTGCTGGTGTCACATGGAGGATGACAGGGGCCACACTGCAGTGACTTCCCTCCCAACAAAGCTAAAGGGGGCACAGCTCATGGACCACAGATAGATGCTTCCCTCCTACCCATGGGAGCCACGGGGACCTGCGAGGCATTTGGCTTCTGTGTCCTGTCATGGTTTCTGCTCTCAACATTCCCCAAGGAAAGAACAGGAAAAGAAGAGATGGAGCTGGAGGGAGGTTGTCAGAATGGGGGCACAGCCATGTTGTAGGCTCTCACCTCGTCCCCAGGGTGGCTGGCTCCACTCCATGCCCTGAACACTTTGCTGAGCCCTCATCCTGCTCCCATGCTTTCTGGATTCCATGGTGATGTGGGAGCCCTTCACAGTGCCTGCCACGGGCACGACCCTGGATGCCTCAGGGTGCCCGGTGGAGGTGCCCATCCTGGTGCTGCCCCTGCTCTCACAGCCACTGCCCCTGCTGCTACCCTTGCCTCTGTGCTAGTGGCCCCTGTGTCCCACATGGCTCCTAAGCCCTCATGTAGGATTAGTAGGCAGCCCCAGGGGCAGGCCATGACATCAGGTCACGCATGGGACAAAGCTTCTAATGCCATTTTTTTTCTCCTCCATAACCCTGCTCTGACTTTCTCATCTCGGGGGAATGCAAGTAGCTGGTAAGAGCCCGTCTGTCAGCTACTGTAACACTGTGCTCTGCTCAGTGGCACTTGCTTTCTCCCCGCAGCTGGACAGCCCCCCCCCCCCAACCATGCTGGAGAGCTGCCCCCACTGCTCTCACCCCTTCTCCATTTGTGCTGTGCCAGAGCTCCCTGAGACTGCTTCAGGCCACGGTCGGGCAGAGGGGCCAGAGAGGGGAGCAGGCAGGGTGTCCTTGGGGCACCTCCTGCAGGACTCTGCTGTGTCAGAGGGCGAGAAGCGCCCCAAGTTGCTGTCTGAATGCACCCCTCAAGGGGACATGTCCAAGCTAGGCTGCAGGCAAAGCCTTGGAGAAGTCTTGGAGGAGTTGAAGTCCTCTCACAAGTTGCAAACACCCCAGAGCCCGTGGATGATGGAAGCCACCCTGAAACACAGCTGTGAGACTGGACCACACATAACACGTGTGGCAGCAGATTGCCTGTTACTGGCTGTGGGGCTCCCAGAACCGCCAAAGGATGTTGAGCCTCAATGTGCCCTGGCCCTGCTGCCAGGCCCTTGTGGGGTTTTTCCTGTCAGCCAGGCCAGGGGTCTGATGTCCATGGGCCATGTCCCGGGAAACAGTGCAACCTGGAGAGCCCTTGCTGCCCAAGTAGAGCCTTTGCTGGGTCTGACCGCTGCACCTGCCCCTGTGTACCTGTTGCAACCTGAGGGCTGCCCTGGGGGTTTATGCACCATCCTGGGGCAGTCAGGGAGGATGGGGCCGCGCTTGGCCCCATTTCCACCCATCTGGTCCCCAGCGCTGGCCCTCAAAGGCTGCCAGGGCTACAGAGAGCAGAGAGACAGCAGCCCTGCTGACAAACCCTTGAGTCTTCCTTTGTCCTTAGTGCTTTGTCCTGTGCACAGGAGGAGCTCACCAGCACCAGTGTGGAGCACTTCATCATCAATCCCAACGCTGCCTTTGAGAAGTTCAAGGACAAGCGCCTGGGCACCAAGGGAGTGGGTGAGCCAGGGGGACTGGGGAAGGGTGAGCTGTGGTCCCTGGGTTGCTGAGAGAGTCCCAGGGGTGGCATAGGCTCCCCAGGTATTTTGGGGTGAGCCTCTGCTCTTCTCTTCCAGATTTCTCCGACAGTACAAGCAAGACCAGTACAACAGGCTACAAGTCTGGAGAGCATGAAAACGTGAGTCCAACATGCGCAGGGATGTCCCCTTAGTATGAACTACCCTAGTGCATGGTCCCTTGTCCCTCCTCAGACCACAGTTACATCCCTGCCCAGCACAACAGCTCTCCCACAGCCACAAGTTTTCTCGCCTGCCTGTGAGGGCACGACTACTGCCAAGGGGTTTTGGGTACTGGTGTCCCAGCACCACCAGATCCCTGGTGCCATGGGCAGGCCCTGAGTCCCTCTGTTACCCTCACCCCCTCCATCCTTCCCCTCCCAGCTGTTCATTTCTCTGCAGCTCAGTGAGGGTGTTGATGCCAGAGACACCTCAGCAGCAGCATGAGGTGCAGGAGCTCATTTGTGAGATGGAGCAGATCCAGGTGATCATCACCCCTGCCATCATCACACCTGCAGGCAGGCCATCCTTGAGGGCTGACATGGCTGCCTGTCCTCCCCCTGCACAGAGCGTATTGAAGGAGTCGGAGGCCGAGGAGGAGCTGATGCCCATGGCCTTGGCCAGGCAGGCAGAAAGACTGAAGCAGCAGCTGGTCTCCAGGCACCTGGAGAAGCTACTGGGCCCTGCTGCAGCCAGAGACTTTACAGACCCTGAAGGCACGCTGGCCAAGTGAGTGTGGTCCTGAGGCCTCACGCCTTCAGCTTGGGAAGTGGGGGGCAGCAGGGGGAAGATACCAGCAACCCTGTGAGGCAGTACCAGAGCAGCACACTCACCTTTTCCCCTTGCCCAGGCGCCTGTTGCAGCATCTGGAGGTGGTGAAGTGCAAGAAGGCAGTGTCAGAGGAGAGACTCAGCAAGACCCCAGCCCCCACTGGAGACATGCTCACCTTTGAGCTCTTCTGGAGGCCAGAGCAGGACCAGTTCTCCCAGGCTGCTAGAGTGAGTGTGTGGAGGGGGAGTCACAGAGTTTGACCCAAAAATGGCCTGTCCTGCCCTCTCAGCCCTTGTTCCTCCCCCCCCCCCGCAGATTGCAGATCTGGAGAAGTGGCTGGCACAGCTGGAGGTGATGGTATGGTACGAGCCTGACAACCAGGTAAGGGGACAGGCGCTCCAGCCCTGCCACTCTCCTGCTCTCCATCCTGCCCCACTGACGTGATTTTCCTCCCCACAGAACCCACTGTTGGCTGGGCTGAAGGGCACCAACCTTGTGGTAAGTCCTAGCATCCTAGAATAGCCTGAGTTGGGAGGGACCCATGAAGATCATTGAGTTGAACTCTTGGCTCCACATGGGGCAATCTAGTAGTTAGACCATATATGTAAGAGCATTGTCCAAATGCTTCTTGAACACCAACAGGCTTGAGTCCGTGCTCCCCTGCTTGGGGAGCCTGTTGCGCTGCTCAGCCACCACCCTGGTGAAGAACCTATGTCCTCGTACCCAACCTGAACTTCCGCTGGTGCAGCTTTAAGCTGTTCCCTCACGTGCAGTCACCAGAGAGAAGAGATCAGCACCTCCCTATCTGCTCTACACCCTCAGGGTGTTGTAGACAGCAAAGAGGTCACCCCTCAGGCTGCCCTTCTCAAAGCTGAACAAACCAAGAACAAACCAAGCTGCTCGTCCTAAGTCATGCCCTCTAGCCCTTTCCCCATCTTTGTTGAACACCTCTTTTTGGACCCATTCTAGTATTTTTTATCTCCTTCTCATACTGGGGAGCCCCAAACTGCACACAGTGCTCAAGGTGAGGCCACACCAATGCTGAGTGGAGTGGGACTGTCACTTCTTTTGACTGGTTATCTCTGCTGTGTTGAACGCACTCCAGGGTATGGCTGGCCATGGTGTGGGTGGCATGGAGGGACACTTTTCCCCACCCCTGCACATTGCACTGGGGCAGTCATGGGGCACTGCCTGGCCCCTCCTCACCTTGTTCTCCATCCCCAGGAGACCGTGCAGATCCTCCAAGCCATAGTGAACATCTTGGACGTGGCTGTGCTGGACCAAGTGGAGGCCCGGCTGCAGGTTAGGAGGGTCAGAGAGATGGAGGTTGGGGGTGAGTCCTGCAGCCCCCAGCCAGCAATAGTCCCACCAGCCCCATGGAGGGTGGCACAGGGCCATGGGAGAGCTAGGGGAGGGCACCAGCAAAGGCTATGAAATTGGGGTGAGGGACACTGCTAGATTTGGGGTCTCACATCTGCTTCCCTCTCTGCAGAGTGTCCTGCAGAAGGTCATTGAAAACACCAAGCACAAGGCAATCGTGCCAGACCCTGAAACCCAGAGCAAAGTAAGAGCAGCAGGGAGGGCCCCTCAAAGCAATGCCAGCATGGGGGGCTTTTATGGAATCCCCCTGCAGACTGTGCTTATGCCCTCCTTTCTTACTTTCCACCCCTTGCCCCAGATACACCAGGTCCATGAGATGATGCAGCGCTGGGACCCTGTGGCCAGCAGCCTGCCTGACGTGGTACAGCGACTGCTGACCCTCAGGGACCTGCATGAGGAAGGTGAGGGGCTGGAGGGGATGCTGGGGACAGTGATGTGGCATGACAAAGAACATGCTGGGGGGGAGGGGGGGGGTGCGGTCCCCAGCAGCACTGAGCTTTTACCTCCTTCCCAGCCACGTGGTTCATGCAGGCCCTGGTATACTGGGAGACCACACAGCAGGAGATGGCTGCTGATCTCAGGAGCAAGGCCTTGCAGCTGGTGGAGGTGAGTCCCAGCAGCATGCACTGGAGGAGTGGGTCCCATCCTGCCTCTCCCACTCATCCCCTGCCCCTCTGACTCCCCTGCAGGTCCAGAAGATGTTCAAGGAAAATCTGGCCATTGTAGGGGACAATTTTTCATCTCTAAAAGCCCACATCAAACAGCTGCAGCAGTGAGAGAAACCCAGAGTCTCCCTTCGGGCATTGCTGCCCCCCCAAACTCCACAACCCCCTTGGAATCCTTCCCAACCTGGAAGCCTTTTTTTCCACCCCATTCCTAAATAAATGTTTTGTCTAAAAGCGTGTCCATATTGGCATCTCCTTTGGTCTGTGGCACATCAGCAGTGCCCAGATGCAGCACTTTGAATGCATATTTTATTGCGTTCATAATACCCCCCCCCCCCCCGCCTCTAGTTCCCCTCTGACTGTGCACCCTGGGTACCCCCAGCCCCTGATGTCCCTTCCCTGATGTCTCCCAACCCTTCCAGCCTCCCCCCCGAGAATGCCTTTTGGTGCCAAACCATGCAGAGCAGCCCCGACCACCCAGACTGGCCCAGACTGGGCTCTTCCTTGTGCCTGTGGGTGATGAAGGCTCTGCACCCACACAAAGGGAGAAAGGCCATGGGGGGAGCTTTGTTCTCCTTTAACAGGGAGGAAGACAACAACAAAGGGTTGAGGAGGGGCATTTTTTCCCCACTCCAACATAGAATGGGAACTGGGGAGGCTTATATCCCCCAAATGGAAGAGAGCAAACTGGGGAGCTCATTCATCCCTCCGAAAAGAGAAGGGCGGTGGTGGAATTCTTTCCACCTTGGCGAAGTGAAGGGGCAGTGCGGGGGAATTATGTCCCCACCCAAAAGATAGCTGGGCGATGGGAAGAGGGTGAAGGGGAGCATTTTTTCTTGGTCATACAGAAGGAGGGCAAAGGGGAGGGGGGGCAGGGTGGGGGAGTAAGTACCTCTCCAAAAGGAGGAGAGCAATGTAGGAAGATATTTCATAGAATCATAGAATGGAAAAAAAACTCTAAGATCATCTAGTCTAACATTTAATCTAGTACTAAAGTCCTTCACTAAACCATGCTACTAAGTTCTACATCTACACATTTCTTGAAGACCTCCAGGATGTTGACTCAATCACTTCTCTGGACAGCTGCTCCCAGACCCCCAATCCCAGGCCTCTGATCCCGGAGCGCCCCACCCCAGAGCTAACTGTGAGCCCCGGACCTGAGCCCTGGATCCTGGAGCTGACCCCAACCCCTGAACCCAGACCTGACCTCAAGCCCCCAAACCCAAGCCCCTGACCCCAAGTCCCCAACCCCGGAGCTGACCCTGAACCCGGAATTGACCCTGACCCCAAGCCCCAACCCCGAGCCCCAACCCCGAGTGTCAACCTGGAGCCCCAACCCTGAGCCCCAACCCTGGACCCTAGAACCTGGAGCCCCCACCCTGGAGCTGACCCTGAGACCCTGACCCCCGGAACAGACCCCAGACCTAACCCCAAGCCCCAACCTTGAGCCCCGACCCCAAGCCCCGACACCAAGCCCTGAACCCGGAGTGAGCTCCAACCCCAGAGTGAGCCCCAACCCCAGAGCTAACCCTGCAATTAACCCTGGACCCGAAACCCAGACACCGGAGCTGACCCCGAGACCCCGACTCTGAGCCCTGATCCCAATCCCCAACCCTCGAGCAAGCCCCAACCCCAGAGCAACCCCCGATCACAGAGCTAACCTCACAACTAACCCTGGACCCAAAACCCGCACTCGAACCCCACATCCAAACCCTGCACATGAACCCCTGAGCTACCCCTGACCCCCAACCCCGGACCCTGAACCCAAGCCCCTACCCTGAGCCCTGAACCCAGAGCTAACCCCTGACCCAAACCCTGGACACAAACCACAGACATGAACCATGGACCCCAAGCCCCAGACCCTGAACCCCAGACCCAGAGCTAACCCCCAGCCCCAACCCCCAGCCCGAAACCTGAACCCTCAATCCTTCAAACCTGGACCCTCAACCCTGGACCCTCATCATCGGAGCCCCCGACCCTGAGCCCCAACCTTGGAGTTGACCCTGAGCACAGACCCTGGAACTGACCCCAAGCCCTGACCCCAGAGCTGACCCCAAGCCCCCGAACCTGGAGCTGATTCTGACCCCAGAGCTGACCTCAACCCTGGAGCTGGCCCCAACCCCCAAACCCCAGAGAAGACCCTGGAACTGGAGTTAACCCCAAGCCTCAACCATGGACCCTTGACCCCTGACCCTTGACCCTGAGCCCCAACCAGGAGCCCCAGCCCCAAGCCCCAGCTCTGGACCCTCAACCCTGGACCCTTGACCCCGGACCCTTGACCCCAGACCCGGAGGTAACACCGAGCTCCAGACTCAGAGGTGACCCCAAGCCCCGGACCTGAGCCCTGGACCCTGAACCTATCCCCGAAGCCCAACCCCGAGCTCCAGCACTGGCCCTCGACCCTGGAGCAGATCCCGGACCCTCAACCCCAGAGCCCCAACTCCAGAGCTAACCCCAAGCTCCACACCGAAGCCCTGGACCCTGGGGCTGATTCCAAGCCCCGACCCCAGGGTTGACCCTGAGCACTGACCCCAGAGGTGACCCCAAGCCCCGACCCCAGAGCTGACCCCAGACTGTCAACCTTGAAGCCCTCACCTCAGAACTAACCTTGAGCCTGGGACCCAAAGCTGACCCCAAGCCCCCAGCCCCCGAGCCCCCACCCCAGAGCTAACCCCAAGCCCCGGACCCGAGCCCTGGACTCCAGATCTAACCCTGAGCCCCAGACCCCAGAGCTGACCCCAAGCCCCCGACCCTGGAGCTGACCCTGACACCAGAGCTGACCCCAAGCCCCCAGAATCAGAGCTGACCCCAGACCCAGAACTAACTCCGTGACCCAACCCTGAGCCCCAACCCAGGACCATCAAACTCAAACCCTCGACCCCGGACCCTTGACCCCAGAGCCCCCACCCTGGAGCTGACCCCTAGCCCCAGACCCTGAGATGACCTCGAGAGCTGCACTGACCCGGAGGTGACCCCAAGCCATGACCCCAGAGTTCACCCTGAGCCCTGACCCCAAGCCCTGACCCTGAGTCCCCGACCCCAGAGCTGACTCTGGATTTTTGACCTTAGAGTCCCCCCTCCGAAGCTAACTCCAAGCCCTGGACCCGAGCCCCAGAACCCAGAGCTCACTCCGGACCCTCAACCCCAGAGCTGACCCTGGACTGACACTGAGCGCCCACCCCGGAGCTCACCCTGAGACCTGGACATGAGCCCTGGACTTCAGAGCTGACACCAACCCTGGAGCTGACGCCGACAAAACAACCCCTGGAACAGACCACAACACCTGACCCCTAGAACAGACTCTTGACCCTGGAGCTAACCCCAAGCCCTTACCCCAAACCCAAATCCCTAGAACCTCGACCCCAGACCCATGAATCTGGAGCCCTGACCCCGGACCCCCGACATCAGGCCCTTGACACCAGACTCCTGATGCTGGAGCCCCGACCCCAGAGCCCCGACCCCAGAGCTCACCCCAAGTCCTGGTCCCAAGCCCCAGACACTGGTGCAGGCCCCGATCCTGGAGCTGACCCCAACAAAACAACCCCCTGGACAGACCACAACCCCTGACCTCAGGAACAGACTCCAGACTGGAGCTAAATCTGAGCCCCAACCCTGAAACCCAACCCTGGATGCTCGACCCCAGACCCTTGACCTTGGACCCCCAACCCTGTGCCCCAGACCCAGAGGTGACCCCCAACAACTAGAACTGAGCCCTGACCTCGAGCCCCCAACCCTGGAGTTCCCACCCCAGACACAACCACGAGCCTCTGACCTGGACCTGATCCAAAGACCCGGACCCAAGCGCCAAACCCATGCCCCTGCCCAGAGCCCCAGCCCCAAGCCCCGGCCCTGAGCCCCAGTCCTGGACCCTCGACCCCGCAGCCTCCACCCCAAAGCTCACCACAAGCCCCGGACCTGGAGCTGACCCTGAGCCCCGACCCCAAGACCCTGAATCTGGAGCTGACCCTGAACCCGCAGCTAACCCTGAGCCCCAACCCCAAGCTCCAACCCCAAGACCCAAACCCAAGCCCCAAACCCAAACCTGAGCCTAATTTCTGAGCCCCAACCCTGTACCCTTGACTCCGGACCTTTGAACCAGGAACCAATACCCCAGACCCAATCCCAGAGCCCCCACCCCGGACCAGACCCCAAGCCCTGGACCCAGACCTGACCCAAAGACCCGGGCCCAGAGCTGACCCCAGCAGGCTCACGGGCCTTTGTAACAATTCCGTCAGGGACCCTCGACTACCATGGCTCTGGGTTATTGCAGTGACACCAACACCGTCAGAGATTTCTGATATGTGCAAGGGAAATGCTGGGTGGTTGGTATTGGGTGAGAACTGGGACAGCGCCAGCAGCATTGAAACACAGGTAGGGCTTTGTGTTCTTAATGTGGCCACTGCAGATATTTAAGGTACTGTTTCTACTTTATACAGGGTAGGTTTGTTGTTTGTTTGTTTGTCTAAAGTGACATTTTCATAACCAGAATGAACTTCTGAATACATAGAAATTATAGAACACTTCCTCCTTTAACAGTGGGTCAATTTCCATGCTCTGAAATCAGAGAAAAGACTTAATTTTTAAAGAGTAGGAGAAGAACCTCACCAATATTTTAGTAAAATTACTTACTTTACAAGTGTAAAGTTTGGAGGATTCTTACAACTGCTAGGGCTCTGAAAATCTTCCCTAGGTTACGCACAAACCCCAATAAGAAAGATCGCACAGCTAGAATTAAGCTAGCGTTTCTGTATATGAGGCCTAGGCTAGAAAACATCTCTGTTTTCCCCTAGCTGAAGTGTACTCATGTTTCAATGGCCACCTGTGTTTGTGTTTGACAAGGGAATATATGCACGTAACTTCAAGCACAGGCATCAGTTCCAGCACAGAACAATATATGCTGCCCTGTTAGGGCCTGTGAGTACTCAAAAGTCAGAAGAGCACGTGGCTTTGTCGAAAATGCCTGTCCCTGGGAAGCCAGTTTGAAGCCAAGATTACAGTCCAATATAAGAAGCATCCAAGTGAAGAGCTGAAGTTAATTTCAGAGGGTTTTTTTCCCTATAAGTTTTTCCATCAACCTTTAAGTTTTTACATTCCTTTATAGATACTTGACCTAGATACTTGACTGTAGATACACATTTTATAGTTTAATATTTACAATGTTCCATTCAAGTTAATAACAATAAAAAATGAATTTTGCATAAATATCTCTCATGCATCTTCTGCGTAAGCAGTCATCTCTCATCCATTGTCATGGTACAGAATTCTGTCCTGGCAGGACAGTAAAGCTCAGCTTGACTTTACCTGGAGTTCCATATCTGCATGGCTGCGTTTCCTTTGTGGTGTATTCTTCTGTCTCACAGCTTGTTTATAACACTGGGCTTGTTTTTGCAGAGTGCCTGTGGCATGATTCCCTAGATGTACTATAACTTTTTACCGCAGCCATCTGAATTGATTTTGACAAGTGTAAGATTAGTGTTTGCAGGAAGGAGCTGAATGCTACCCCAAGTACAATTATGTTCTCAACATATATGTATCTACCCCTTGGGCAGTGTGGCCATTTGCAGGTTCTGTTTTCGTCTTACTAGATTTTAGGCTTCCGAGGTAAAGGTTGCTAAAGCCGATGTTGATTAATACCATTCAGCGTCACATGTCAAGGACACCATACAAGTTGTCCTCTGTGTTATCATTTTATTTTCCTCCTTTTGTAGCTGGCATTTGGGAAAAGTGTTACTGTTCAACCTCAGCAACCCAAGTCTTTTTATTTTTTTCTTCTTCAGATGCCTTAATTCAAGAGCCACTAGTGGTAGGTGCTCTGTAAAATTCATGAGAAGAATGCATTCCAGGTGCCCAGACTACTGCTTAGTTAATGCTTGCCAGTTCAAGATGAATGTAGCGCAATTTTCACATTTGCACTCCAAAAGACAATATTTTCCCTGTTAAAAATCATGGTCTATAAGTGAACGGGAACACCAAATAATAAATTAACATCAAAGCAACATGGCAAGCACAGATAATGCAACTGAGTGGCAGAAGCGGTTTGTATCCAAGATTTTACCTTTCTTTTGGTCCTTGTGATTTCTGCTGCTTTGTTTACTTATTTGAGAACAAGAGGAGACTACTGATTATCTCATTTTTTCCCTACACTTCCTATAAGGTACTCAGGCAGGATGGAATTTTCTTGCCATTCTTTTTCATAACTTTCTCTCGACTGGTAATAACTACAACAGATGAGGAAAGTTTGCAACATCTGTGCAGAGTGATCTTGTACAATGGGTTTTAGGAAAACTGTGTGTACAGTATAGTTTTCAGATTTCCTAGGTTTGATATGGTCAAGCAGTGCTTCTGGGAGTTAACTTTTGAGAGATAATACTCGATAATATCGGTAATATTTTTTCACATTCTTTCTCAGTCTGAGCCAGATTTCAAAGTCACCAAGGCAGAGATTTTTTCTTGTGACAAAATATGTATAGTATTTACTTACTGTCAGGCTTCTGGGTGCTATTTTTAGCAATATTCAAATCACAAATGCAATCTTAACTGAGTTCTTTCAGTCAGGACTAGCACACTGAGTTAGTGCCACAGGGAAGCCGAAATGAAGGCTCTTTCTGCCCTCTGTTGGGCAGTTCATGACGGAAAGTGGTAGCATAAACACAGTCAAAACCTGGTAAAGTGCAGCAAGTCTTACTAAGGAGAGGGGAGGAGAAAGTTAAGTGTGGTGAATGTGGAATGCGTTGAATTTAACACCACCGGGACAAACGTGATTGTTGTTAGAATGCTCATGGTAGTTACAGGAATATAAATATAGCTGTGGATTGAGATAGTACAACTCAAAGCTGGACTGGATCCCCAGTGCTGTTATTCAGTACTGCTGCACAAGGTGAGATGAAACCTCATGGCAAAGGGCTTTGTGTGAACAGACGAGGCAATACGTGAGTTTTTGCTGGAGGCAGGTAGGCAGAGTTCACTTGCAGCGTGAGCTGTATGTAACATGCTTGCGAGTACTATAAACGTCTATCTATGATACCCATAACAACACCACATTAAAAGCCAACTTTAGGCATGAACAACAAGGGCTCTAGACCACATGCGGCCCCCACTGAAGTGAATTACCAGTGTGAGTCACAGCATGCATATAAAAGAGCTGCTGCAACCTCCAGCTGCTGGCTGGGTCCTTCACAGACCTCCTGTGGGTTCTGGCTGAGAACAATAAGTTTACAGAGCAAAGTGTTTTACTTAGAAGATGGCAGTGATAGCAGCACTGTTATAACCTTCTTTAGGCACCTTGTGATATTTACCATGATGAATGATCTCTCCCTGCCTCACTGAACAGAATGCCTTGTGCTAGCTGAAATAGTAGTTATCCAACACCTCCTTCATCTGCAGCATTCCAGGTAGGGATCCTTCTTCTGTCCTTCTTACCCCCACGCAGGGTAAAACATTCGTTTCCTAACTCAAGGAGCTCCTGAATGCTGCCACCACAATATCGTGGCACTTCACAGACAGAAAGTGATTTATTTTTATAGTGTTTCTGTGAGTCTGTGGGAAAGTAAAATTCTTGTCTGCAGTTCGTGGGTAAGGGTGAACTGCCTGCCTGTGGGTACCACTTTCCGACATGCAGCATTTGGTTTCTCAGAGTATTTGGCATTGTGACACATTTTCTAAGGTCCATGAGGTTCTCTGGACTTCAGTCCACATTGACTGGCAGAACACTGATGGAGGAACACAAAAGCATAGCCTGTTGTCATGGGCTCCAGGACAGCTGCAGCTTATGAAAGAGCCTATCAGATTACATAAAATACTTCTTATAATGTATATAATACATACATCACCCCAGTCAAGCAACTAGCTGGCTTAGTATGGGGTATCTGTGTGAAGAATCCCCCGTATTATACAGAAGTTTAGACTGATGTTTTCTCCTTTTCTCCTAGTCTTGAACTCCACAGTATTTTATAACCAAGCCAGTAAGCCCAGTTGTTTTTGTTTTTGTTTGTTTTAATTGTTCTTCAAAATTGCATTCTCCAATTTTAAAAAAGTTTTTTTTTTTTTTTTTCTTTTTTCCCCTGAGTTTCACAGCTTTTCAGTGACTTGGGGTCCCAGAACTTCCCTACTTGAAAATACTATGGTAAATGATGCAGTAGCAGGATTTATAACATAAATAACTTCTTGTTATTGTTATTGTACTCTACTATTGGAGCATTTTTTTGAACTCTGCTGTTCTTTTCCCTGTTCTCTCTGCTTCATTCCACCCTATTTCCTATGATTTAGCACCTATTCTATGCCATCTGGCATCCCAAACCCACCAGTGACAGCAACACTGAAAGGACCAGAGTGTACACGAGTAGTCAAGCCACTGACTACTAAACTGATATAGTATAACACAGTGCCATGAGGTCTCAATCTCCTAAATCAGAGGGCTGGGGCAAACTAAGCCGTTTGCTTGACTTGTCTTTAAGTGCTCTTTATGCAGTTACAAACAGTTGATGCTATTTTCCCAGGCACTGGAGCACCTTCACACCAGGTGGAGCTGACCTGCCCACATTCAACCCCACTAGCTCCCGCCACCCGCTGTAGGCTCAGGTGTAATCAGGTGCTGGGCCCAGCATTCACAGGGAGGTATGTTTTGAGCTGAAATTAGTGGGAGGTATATGAAATTATGTCTATGTTTTGGCCTTACTGATAAATTTCAGAAGGACGTTTTGTGCATAGGGGTTTCTGTGTGTCAGTGCAGGTTACAGTGTTCATTATAACTCAGACAATCAGGTTTGCTGAGGAGCTGGCACCCAAGGCTTACATGAGGTGTTTTGTTGCCCTTAGGCCATGTTGTATAACGTACGGCTGTTGGCAAGACCCTCACCTGTACGTCAGCAGAGGCAGGCATGCAGGAACACAGAGAAACTGTGGTCAGCCAGCAATGCAATGCTTGGATGCAGTGTCAGGGGAGCAGATGGAAACTGCTGAGTGTGGACTGCTGTCCTGCTGATGTGAGCTGGTGTGTTTGAGCCATGATGAAAAGGTTGTAGTGATGTAAACCCACAACAGCACGACCAAGTTAGATGAACCTGTCCTAGAGCTATGGATACATTAGTCTCTTGGGCACCTTTTGACTTACAGACCTGCTTGGAGTGCTGTCAGATGTGCTGGTGCAACCTGCAGCACTCCAAATATCAAACACAGATATTACCACTTGCATGTGTAGCGGCTGTAGGACTACAGATTTTCTACTAGGACTGCTCTATTACTATGTGGACTTTTCACGGCAGGACTGAAGATCAACTGCTGCTCAGATAACAAATGCTGGATCTCATTTACAGGGAGTACTTTGAGTGGAGTGGAGGTGAACTCTGCACTGATCTGCTTGGTCAGTACTTCCACACTTTGCAAAATAATTCAACAAGAATTTGTGGGTAAGTGTGAGGAAATCCTCACTTTTAAATATTTCATAAATAAAAGAAGAGATGTATAACAAACTGGTTGCATAGTTTGCCCCAGTTCATGACTGAGGCTTATGAAAAACCTTTCATGTTACAACAGGAGTAAGAACAAAGAGTATGCTTGACCTGCAGGCAAGGCTGAGGCAGGGCTCTGCCTCCTGCCCGTGCAGCAGGCATTGGCTGTGGCCAGGGGCAGGAGCCAGCAGGCCTGCCTGCACTGAGCCCCCTGGCACTTGGCACTGTTTGGAAGCTGGAAAAAGGATCAGGCCACAGCCAAGTCCAAGGGTCAGGCAGATAGCACGGTTCACGGGCTGTGCTGTGCGCCACTTGACCAGCACAGTGCCCTGCAGGATAACAAAAAATGTTTTTATAAATATATTAATGGCAAGAGGAGGGCCAAAGAGAATCTCCATCTTTTACTGGATGCAGTGAGGAACATGACCACTGAGGATAAGGAAAAGGCTGAGGTTCTTAATGCCTTCTTTGCATCTGTCTTTACCAGCCAGACCACTTATCCTCAGGGTACTCAGCCTCCTGACCTGCAAGTCTGGGACGGGGAGCAGAAGAACCACCCCACAGGCCATTTGGAAACAGTTGAGACCTGGTGCTCCACCTGGACTGTCACAAGTCCATGGGGCCAGATGGTGCCAAGGCAGTTGGCAGATGTGATTGCTGGGCCGCTTTCCATCATCTATCAGCGGTCATGGTGGAGGCTTGCTAATGTGACGCCCATCTATAAGAATGGTCATAAGGAGGACCCAGGGAACTGCAGGCCTGTCAGCCTGACCTCGGTGCCAGGAAAGGTGATGGAACAGGTCATCTTGAATGCAATCACGCAATGTATGCGGGACCACTGGGGAATCAGGCCCAGTCAGCATGGGCTCATGAAGGGCAAGTCCTGCCTGACCAACCTCATCTCCCTCTATGACCGGGTGACCCGCCTGGTGGATGAGGAAAGGATGTTGACGAAGTCTGCCTAGACTTCAGCAAGGCCTTTGACACGGTCTCCCACAGCATTCTCCTGGAGAAGCTGGCAGCCCATGGCTTGGACAGGTACACTCTGTGCTGGGTTGAAAACTGACTGGACAGCCGGGCCCAGAGGGTGGTGGTGAAGGGAGCTCCCTCTGGAGCCCGCTGTGGCGCTGGCCGAGGAAGGCAGCTCCTGCGGCCAGCCCCAGCTCCGGAGCCCCCCGCGGCCGCGGGCTTGGGGGCGGCTCCGCGCCCCACGCACCGGGCGGGCCGGGGGCAGGCAGCGCCCTCCGGGGCCGCTTCCCCGGCGCCCGCGAGCTGCTGCGGCCCCGCCTCGCGCACACACACGGCGGCGCCGCCTCTGCTTAAAGCGGGCCCGCGGCCGGGGCGCCTCCTCGTCCGACGGCCCGCGGTGCTCGGCAGTATGTCAGCCGAGCTGCCCTACAAAGCGGGTGAGTGCGCCCCGCGGGATCGGCACCGCGGCCGCAGGGCTGGCGGGAGGCGGCCGCGCCGGGGCTCCGCCGGCCCCGGGGCTGCGGCTGGATGCGGTCCTCCGGGGGAAGCTGGCGGCTGCCCGGGGACAGCGGGCGTGGGCGGGGAGCGCTCGGCGGATCGGAGCCTGGGCAGCCCCTGGGAGCTGCGGGAAGGGGCTGCGCGGCCAAACGGCAGCGGAGAGGAGCGGGGGAGCCCTCGGGCGGGCTGAGCGGGCCTCCCGAACCGCCGGGGCTCGGTGCGGGGAAGCACGAGTGCTGCTTCCGCGGGTGCTCGTTGCTGCTCGCCTGCTGCGGGCCCCCGCAGCCCTGCGCCGGCTTTGCCTCCCCTCCAGGAGCCCTTCACCGGGCACTGCAAACGGGAAAGTGCCCTTAAAGCTGGGGCCTGTCTTACTCACCCCCTAAGGATTGTGGTGGGTAGGTTTGTAGTCATGAAACTTCACGTCAGTTTCAACAGCAATAACCAACACAATCAAAAAAAAAAAAAAAAAAAAAAAAAAAAAAAAAAAAAACACTCACTTTTCTACAGAGTTTTGCAGTCTTCAAGATTAAACTAAAACCAGAAACATTAGTCCATAAGGTTCTAATTCATAAAAACAGCTTGCCTTGGAGGAAAGAATGTGAGAGCTACAAACCTAAAATGCTCCAGGAGATTCCTTAAGCACCGCCTGGTAAGACAGCTGAGCTTTTAAGATGGGTGAGATTAAAGACAGTCCCTGCTCCCCCTGTCAGCATTGTTTTAATGCCCATGCTACTGGGTGCTGCTGATAAAATCTTCGTGTACCTGCTGTATTACACACTGAGTAAGAAAGTGTGTAATCATGTGTTTGTTCCTTTGTAGTTTTTGCTTGGAAAGGGGACACCGATGAGGAGTATTTGTGGTGCATGGAACAGACTCTGTACTTCAAGGATGAACATGATTTTGGATGATGGAGATCTTACCAACTCGTTCATACCAAATACCCACAGCTCTTGAAAGGTAACTTGCAGTTTGTTTTGTCAGGCACTGTTCCATCTGGGAGGCCATTTAGGCAGGTGTTTTTTTTGTTTGTTTGTTTGTTTTTCTTCCCTGTGGGAATTCCCTGCCTCTGTAAAAGGGGTGGAGGGATGATGCAAATGCATGTGCCATCAGGCTATGGATGTGTCCATGAATATTGCTTACAGTCAAAAACCAGAATCTCTTACCTGCAGGAACAGTTGTTTGCATCTCTGCTTTGTAGTATTTGTACTACATTAACCTATCCTTCTGGCCGTCATTCGCTGTATCCATTTACTGTACTTTATCCATTTGCTGTATCCATTTACTGATACGTTTGCTGTATCCATCCACCTGAGTGACAAGTGGTGCTGCTGAGTGGCCAAAAGCTTCCTGGAAATGGGCTGTGTTTTAGAATTGCTTAATGTCAGCTAGCAATTAATACATATTTTTTGTCATTAAGGTTTTTATGTTCCCTATCCTCTTAGTTCCTCTCTAGACGAACTTGTGACAACCTGTATTTTTTTTCCTGGAAAGGGAGCAGTTTTCTACAGTGTATAAACTGCAAGACATTAACTCATGCAATTTATGTCAGCAACGATACTGACAGAGTCAGGTTTGGGACTCTTCTTGATTTATTACCTCTGGTATAAGATAGCAAAACTGAAAACATCAGTGTAGTGTGGCTAGCATGTGTTACTGTAAAATGACTTATCCGAAGGGAATTTGACATGACTTACAGTAGCAGGCTCATCTGTGCTGGGCAAGTATGACAGCTTCTTTGCTCTGCCAGTGCCCATCGGCCAGTGCTGCTGCCAACCACAGAGGCCCATTATTGCCAAAGGATGTGTTGGACCTTGGACGTGTGGAGATAATTGGATGGGCATATGGAGCAGAAAGTAAACTGATACCTTTGGGTATGCTGCTGCTGTTCATTCTTGGTCCTTGGAGGTGGGGTTGCTGTAGAAGTCTGACAGGTCAACTTTATTGAGCCCTGTGCTACCTACTCAGAAGTCAGGACGCAGGGCCGTGGGAAGGAAGGAGGCTGGGTCTACTTGCCACCTGTGCCCTTGTGTAGGTAGGGGTACCAGGAAGAGAGGAAACTGCATCTGTGAGACAGGCCTTGCTGAACCTTGTTAGTAATTCTTCAGCAGTGAACACCTTGGTGTTTTTTTAACTAATGCAGGATTTTCACTGGTGTTTGCTCAGCTATCCTGGGATCCCCTCTCTTCCATCAAAAGTCTCTTTTGCTTTCTAGGTTGCCTCTGCCTGAAATTCATGACAATTTGCTTTTCTGCTCTTTAATGCCAAAGAATACCACAACTAGTTACGTGTCTCAGGCATTGTGACAGGCCCAAAATGCATTTTCATGCTCTGTTTCTGTTGAGCAGGGTTGTTCCCCTGCCATGTATCTGCAACAAACACCTTAATTTGTGTCTCTCTTCCTAAGGGTGTTTTCACAGAGCTCCTTTCACACCACCAGCCTTTCTGATATCTGCCCCTTTGTGCCCTCACTTGGCTTGTGTTCCTGTTGTGCAAGGCACCAGTATGATATGTTGCAGCAGGGCAGTGGCTGGCTCCTCTCTTGGCAACCATCTATGGTCTGCCATTGATAAAACATCCCTAACTGCCTGGGGTTGCTTCCCAATTCCAAAGTGGCTCTTCAGCTGGGTTTTTAAAGGGTCTAGACAGTGTCATACCTGCCAATGTTTCCTCGCTAAAATGCATGTACTGTCTGCGCTGACTGTAGCTGAGAAGCCTCCTTGCAGCAGTTCAGTAAGTTAAGACTCATCTCTATGGAAGGCAACAGAACATGGTGTGTTCTACCACCCAGTCCAATGCTCCTCAGAAGCAGCAAAACTTTGAGAATGCGACCCACTGAGTAAAGAGCCTTGGTTGCATTTAAAATCTGTGCTTAGCACTTCGTTGCAAAGATTGCTTAAAAAAAAAAAAAAAGTGCAGCATCTATTTTTTTCATGCCTTGGGGATAACAGAGGCTAATAAATGCTAAAAGCTTGTGGGGATTTTTGAAGGTCATTGAAAATGAATTGATGTCACACTTCAACAGCCTCATTGGGGATCGAGGTAGAATAAGTAGTAACCATACTTGAACTGAAAAGGAGAAGTAATACCCATATCAGTTGCTTACGAAGAGAGTTGCATGTTTGTGCAGCATATGGCAATGATGTGTTCAGGTTCATGTACTATGACAATCATCTTTACCAACTGTGCTCCATGGATAATGTGAATGAGTAAGGTTATCTTCTTGTAAGAACCAACAAGAGACAGGTAGAACAGGTTTTTTTGATATATATATATATATTTTTTTTTTTTTGGTCAATATCTTTCCTTGTTCTGTGTAGTAACTTTGAGATCCAAATGTAAATCTAAGAACTGCCAAATATGTTGCATTTTCTTTGACTACAAGACTATTCCTTTGATTATTAGCTATTAGGAACATGCAATGTATTTTCCTGGAAATCTAGGCAAGCTGTTGCATCCATATTGTTGGTGCCAAACCTGCCCTTTTTTATGCTCAGCTTCCTGATTTTAAGTGTGCAGTAGGTAAGAATATCAGAATATCTTTCTCTAAATCTTGAAGTCCACAAGCTGAAGCAGCTGTGAAGCAGCTTCTCTCTGCTGCAGTCTGAGAACCTGATCTGGGAAATGTCAGCAACTCAGCAACAGCTCCTTTTTCAAGTAGGTGTAATCTGTTGTAGCAGTGCACCTATCAGATCTCATTGTCACTCCAGTTCAGCCAGATATGTATTTGATTTTTAACCCTCCTGTTTTTTTACTGGCAGGATCTACAAAGCTTAAATACTTGTTTCCCATTCTAAATACAGTCCTTCCTGATAGGAATATAAAGAAAGAAAACCTGACTCTTATGTAGCATTCTGTAACTTTCATGGTTCATTTCCATATTCTTTAAATGTTTCACTTATTGTTTTTGTTTGTCTTGTGTGTCTTTGGCTACACTGCTTCTCAGTAGGTTTTAACAGTTCCATGTTACTATGAACAAGTTGAGCTGCACTGAATTACTCCTTTCAAATGTTGCTTTTTGTAATAAAGAACACCAATTCCACTGGCAGGGAAATTACTTTACAGTAGTTGTTTGTTAGCACACTCCTGTTTAGGATGTGCTTGTTCACACAAGCTAACGACCCCTGATTGTTGATTTTATTGTCCAAATGTACTGCAACATTTCACATTCATTTGATTAGCATGGAAGTAATGTTACCAGACTTTTCTTTGCTGCTGGAATTTAGTTTCATCTTGTGTTTCTGTATCCTTAGCAATGATTACTTGTATGTTGCGGGAATAACAAATGATTTTAAAACCTGTCCTTCTATCATATGTAACTCAGCAGCACTGATCCCTTCTTAATGCTGTTCTGTCTCTTTGAATATCTTAAATGGATCTGCCTTCCCATTTGACATAGCAAGCTTTCCCTGTTACTGTTTGTATTCTGACTCTTCCCATGTGGTACTTAACTAGCTTCCAACTTTCTGCTCATGTTTTTAAATCGCATGTCTGTCAGACACCATAAAGACAAGCTCAAAGTTGGGTATAAAATATGGTATACTTGCCGACTTTGGCTTTATTGTTCATGAAGACCATGCCAATAGATAATTGTATTATTGCTGAATTAATGATTCTTGAATGAATATTCTTAACACACATATCCCAAAGATGATGATATGTCTAGAAAGGAAATGCATTCTCTTGTCATATTAAATGTTTCTAAAATATTAAGATGATAGTCTAGAATGTACAGGTGTCTATTATCGTGGAAACATGACTGGGGCTTTTCCATTCTATCAAACTGGACATTCTTATCTTTGAATAGTTTTATCTGAGTTCTTTACCTGTTGGTGGATATGAATGTGTAAGTGGGATTGAAATAGGCTGTCCCACTTATGCTTTTGAGGGAGTCAAGTTAGGCTTGGAGCTTTTACATTTGAAAATGGTTTTGTGCTCCAGGTTAGACGCCTCTGCACTCAAGCAGTTGAATGTTGGTGGGAAAAGAGCTAAATGACTGTTCATCTGTCAGTCTGTTAAATATTCCTTGGGGCTGCTATTGGTTTCAGACATTCATTTCTCATTGTTGGCCATGACTTCCTGAACTGAAGCTACTAATGCTCTCTTCTTGATGCTTTGTTTTCCAGCTGGATGAAGCTGTGGCTGCTGCTCATCTGGATAAACTGTGCGTGAAGCTGACAAAGCAGCAGGGGTAGTTAGAGGGCCTACATCATCGCACGGTCCTCAGGTGGCACACATGAGCTCAATGCCCAAGTGTGAGGTGCAAGGTGTGCTCTGGCAGCACAACCCAAATAACATCCCATCGCTGCTCTGCTGGAGGTGCTCGTCCAAAGCCTCAGTGTTTACTGACTGAAACCAACTTGTTCCAAGGCAGAGCACCAGGAACAGCTCCTCGTGGCTGTACGCGGCAAGGCAGAACCCCTGGTTTTCTGTCGGTGCTCAGATAACCAGCTGGAACACTTCTGATTTATGTCTATGCCATGCAGATTTCATCTTGTAATACACATTTGTACATTAAACAGTTGCAAAGCTAATTCTCCAGATACCATTTTTTTTAATCCCTAATGACAAGATTTGAGTCAAGTGCTCTAGAAATGATGATGTGTACACATAGAAGTATCACAACTTACACAATAGTATGTTTAAATTTAAAGATAGACTTTACATACCCAAATAGAAAAAAAGGTAGGAAAATATATTTATTTGTATAGAAACAAAAATAAAAAATAAAACTCAGATAATAAAATTTGCTTGAATACATAGCAAACATTTCTGCCCCAACAGTGAGATGATAACACTTCCAGACAGAGTCTGAACAGTGGAGGAGAAAGTACAGATTTAATACTACACATCCTCTCTGTCTCCCCTATTGTGTGGGTCTTCACCTACTAAATGAGCATCAGTACCTGAGAGGAATGACCTGGTGGTAATGCTTGGGGATGATGTAGTTGGCAGCACTGAGTTTCTTGCACCCCCCTCCCCCCCAGGTTCATGTACAAAGGGAGCAAAGAGAACTCCAATAATGAAGAGATTCCAGTTTTCACCACTGTTTAAAAATAAATAAATAAAAACCATGAAGCATCTTTCATTCTATCGTTGCTCTAAACTACTGTGCATATTTATACAGCTCATCATTTTGATTCTGAAGTTCCCTCAATGCATCTGCATTTGGATATTGTATTGCAGCATTTTTGGTAGCAAGAGCCAGCTTCTTCAAGAGGCTGCAAAACCGGCTGCTGCTGTGGAGACTGTCATTCCAAGCATCTCTTTCTTGAGTTTCCTGGCAGAGAGAATCTGCCATCTTCTGTCCCACCATGATGATCAATTTGCTGTGGGATATAAAGACCAGGTGGCTGGTTATTGCTCAGACTATTATTAAATACAGCAATTGCCTTGTGAAGTGCACCAAAACACAGCCTACAGTGTTGTGGAAGAGGTATTTTCTTTGCAGGCTCTTGCTTGCTTTGAATTACATTCTTTTTTGAAGATAGCAAAACCTAGAAAAGGGATTAAAAAAAAAAAAAAAAGTAAATAGTCAGTTTGGTGTCACACTGGTTGCTTCTCTGTATGTTCTACCCTATATCCTTTGCGTGTTTCTTCACTTAAAAGGAATTCTTTTAGTTAATGGGCTCCAAACTGCCCCAGCCCAGATTTTTTTTGGAATAATTTTTCTTTCTACAAAGTACTGTGCTTCATAACGCTGTTTTCTCCCAATTACCTTTTCCCTAAACAGATTTCACTGAACGCAATTTTAGTAATGGATAGATAGCACACGAAGTATTGTAGTTAAACATCAGTCCTGTACAGAGTCTGGACTTCAAGCTCTCGGGCAAAACACAGACTTGATTTTTAATGGTACTGACTTCATGAGGGTTATGAACGATTAAAAATACTATAATGGGAATCAATCTTTATACCAGTGCATTACAAGATACTTTGAATATAACCTTTCACAGCCTTATCCCAAATGATATGAACAGGCAAACAAAGAACAGTATGACTTTAAATTGGAGTGGTTCGTTACATTTGAGGAAAATGTTTTGCTTAACGTCTCAGCACTTGCTTGAAGAACAAGTTATGGGAAAATGAATTATGAGAAAACAAATAGATCTCTGTGTATAGATATGTGCTTCCAAACACAAATTATTTTGAATTTTAGCAAGCACAGAAATAAGGAACTACAAGTCCTTGTATGCAATAGTATTCAAAGTCCGAAATACCTTTGGTTTTGAATCTGTACTCTTCTTTGACACTTTACCTTTTACAAGTCTGTAAAAGGTATTGGCTTGGATTTTCAGAAGAGAGCGCGGTGTTAATGAATCAAAGAACTTTGAGACACCTCCTGGCTGGTGCTGTTAAAACTAAATCAAGATGCTGTGAGAAGAGTGAGAGGGGTGTTTAATGTGACACTGGGAGGAAACCATCCAATCCAGCTGCAAGTGTGGGAGCTGTGAGTTTCCAAAGGCAGAGTTTTCCTGTCTTTTCCAGTTCATGGACCCCTGGTAATTTTCCAGCCATGACAGACCCTTGCATAGTGGGCTCACTGAGCTGAAAACAGGTCTGCACCTACCAATTCCTGCTGCAGACCACCTGCAGCCTGCAGATCAGAATCCTGCCCTTGGGCACCGGGAGTCAACCAGCACGACACAGCCCAGGGAAGGGAAGGCTCAGCCTTTGGAGAGGAACCGAGTCACTGCCACCTCTCTGCAAGGGAGCCCAGCTGACCATCCAGCATTTGGAAGTGGCATTTTAAGAGCGTTGAGTTTTTAACAAGGCAGGCACACTGCTCAGAAAGCAAACAAAGGGGCCCCTATTGGAAACTTTAAAAATGTTTAAACAAAGTCTTCTCTTGAAAACTTTTAACCTCAAGGAAAATACTACATTATGAGCAAGCGGAGCACAAACATCTTCTGTGACCACATCTTGCCTACAACAGGCTGCCTTGTTGGCATCTTTTCTGCTCACTACCACCGGCAACAAGAGCAACTCTCAAGCCCATCTTGTACTAATCCCATCACATTTATTTAATTATTCAAGGGAAAAAAAAATAAGAGTTAGAACTTCCACAAAAATGAACAGCAGCTTTTTCCAGTTGGATGCAGCAGTCCCCTGCCTGCTTTGATGGAAAGTACCATTTTACTATAAACACGAAGATGTCTTGCACACAATCCAGACGGGAATTTGTATTTCAGACAAGGCCAGATTTAGCCCAGGAGTTAACTTTGCTCTTCGTATTGCCAAGTCCTGGTGGCAAATATCAGGGCTGAGATCCGAGGGCAGATCACACACACAATTTTTGCCTGTACCAGATGCCAATCTAATGATATTCCCCAAAGAGATTGCAAGAACCTGCTTGTGAAATACATTTTCTACTTGCTGCCGAGAGCCTACAGGCTGACTGCCTCTGACTGATCGGTCCTGTTCTCAGAAAAAAATAAAAGATAAGGAAAAGCTTTGTTATTGCTACCAAGAGACGCTACAAAGAGTCCCACAGGGAGGACTTTGCAGTAACTGTATGCAATCTAGCCTCGGTGGATACAGAAATCCAGTGGTTTAAGTAGAAGAGGTAAAAATTTGTGAACAGGATCTTCTCTTGGAGCCCTCTCCCACCTGCCCCAGTCCCACGAGCAGCAGAGCCCCATTCCCTTGCTCCCCACCAACACCAGGTGGGTGCCCCTAGGACCAGGACGGACTGGGCAGCTCCCTGCTCTGCAGCGACAGCCATCCTCACACCTTCTGGCCAAACAGTGGGAAAAAAATCCCCAAGAGGGCACACACCACCACACGGCATTACCTGCACAGCCCCGCTCAGCTGCATGATGGCACAGAGCTGATGAGCGCAGAGCAGTCTGATTTTCCAGACAAATTTCCAATATAATTACTTGCAATGCTCAGAGTTATAAGCCAAAGGTGGGTGATTGCTTATACAAACATGTTTATGGGTATGCACAAACAGAGCTATGGGCATGCACGGCCCCAGTTTTCCAGTCATGCAGAAGCGGTGCAGAACAAACTTCGGGCACACTCTTCAGCTTATATTTTGGCAAGATCTAGCTCTCCTATTGCTCAGTGTGCTTTGCCCGAGTGTACAAGACCTTATTATTCTCTGCTAAAAGAGATCCTCGCTTGTATAAGCAAGAACCAGCCCCAGAGCTAGGCAAAAGGTGAGCAGAGCACGCAGACTTCAAACTGCACCGTCCCTGTGGCAGGGAATGCCTCCATCCTCCCTGCAGGTACCGAGAGCAGAGCAGGGGCCCCTCTCCACAGAGGGGTGCCGTGACCCCAGTACCCACACCCTGCACCCCAAAAAAACAGCCAGGACAGCAAGCGCTGGCACCACGGAAAGGGAAAAGCATACAGGTGGGGGAGCTCAGCAAGTGCGCTTTTGGGGGGAAACCCCCAAAATCAGTGATAATCAGGGGATCAGTGACACCCACCAGAGGGGGCACAGCGCTCCCTAACCCCCCAGCCCAGGAGGAACCGCCCAGCCTCCACCCCGCGCGGGGTCGGGGCTCTCCCTCACCCCATCCCCATCCCCTGTTCCCCTCCCCGCAGGTGCCGTGGAGCCCCTCACTCACCCGCACCGGCCTCGGAGCCGCTCCCCGCCGCGGTACGGGCTCAGGTACGGGGGGGGCTGCGCGGGCAGGGGGCTGGGCAAAACGGCGGGGTGTGGGCACAGCCCCTGCCTGCACAACGGCCAGCGAGAGCTTCCTCTGTCTGTTTTTTTTGTTTTGTTTTGTTTTGTTTGTTTGTTTTGTTTTTGCTTTGCTTTGGTATTTTTTGCTGTTGTTGTTTTTGTTGTGTTGTTTTTTTGGGGGGGGGTATTATTATTATTATTGCTCTTCTGTTGGCAGAGTGCATATCCCATAAAGTCCGAAGGCCCCCAAAAACAGCCCAAAAGCTCCTTGTGTCCTCCTTCTGAACCCCCAGAGACCCAGGAGCTCGGGGAGCTGGGTTGGAAGCAGGGAGCTGCAGAGCCCCTGGTCCAGCTGCCAGTGAGGACAAGTGATGTGCGGGGCTGTAGCCCCGGTTAGCATCGTCATTAAACACCCTGAAACAGAGCTTCCCAGCCCTCCACCTCCTCACAGCACTCACATCAGCTCCTTGGTGGCAGGAGCCACCTTTAGTGCTTCACAGCACCGAGCTTTAGTGCTTTAGCAGCACTTTCCTCCCTCCCTGCTCTAACATAAATAGCAGGTGGAACAGAGAAAGGAGACCCCAGCAAATCACCCACATTATTTGAGCTTTCTCACAGTCAAGGCGATGCTGTGGCACCAAACGGGGGTGTCTGGGGGCTGCCAGGGTGGTGGCAGGGCAGGAGCACACCATGGGTGACCACCCTGCCTGGCCTCTGGTCCCCTGAAGCCGATGAGCGCTACGCCGGGAGCGAATTCCCCCTCCGAGAAGGGTACATCCCCTATGGCTCCATGATGCAGCTCATCTGTACGGCCACCAGCGTCACCCTGCCTCCCCTGGTAAGCCTCCATCCCCACAGGGCTGAGGCGGTACAGACCTGAGCAATGGGTACAATCCCCAGGCCCATGCTGCTCTGCTGCTCCCTCGAGCCCAGGGGCTCACACAGGGCATTGTGTGCTTCATCCTTTTGCTTCCTCCTCATGGGGGCACAGCCTTCCTCGGGGCAGGGGACTCGCCAGCCCCATGCTCCCCAGTGTTGGTGGGGACCTCATCACCAAGGTGTTTGCAAAGCATCTCAGTCCCCATTTCACAGCAGAGGCACTGGGTCACCCACTGGGACCAGACAGAAGCCAGGCATCCTTGGCCCCAGTCCCCTGCTGTCCCCACCACAACACGTTCAGAGCTGTGACCCTCTCCACAGGCATCTCCGTGCCCGAAGGAAGCCAACCAGGAGCTACTGAACGACGGCAGCTGCTGGACCATCATCGGCACCGAGATGGTGGAGTACACCTTCAGCGAGAGCCTGGCCTGCGCCCGCGAGCCCGTCAGCCCCGTGCCGCTCATCGCTGCCCTGCAGGTAGGCAGGGCTCTGGCTGCGGGACGCCTTTTGGGGCACCTCCATCCCCACTGCCCCGTTCCTCGGGGCTCTGCGTGGGGTGGGGGCGCGGGGCAGAGCAGCCGGTGCCGTAACGCGCTGCCACCGCAGCTGACCGGCGGCGGGGATCTGGCCATGCTGGAGGTGCAGGGCGAGCAATTCCACGCACACCTCAAGGTCTGGTTCGGAGACATGGAGGCAGAGACGATGTCCAGGTAAGGGTGGAAAAATGTGGTGGGGGAGCCTCTGGGTCAGGCAGAGTGGTGCCATGGGCTGTGCCAGGCAGGCTGTGTGGGACGTGGCTGCCAGCCTGGTCGAAGGGGGCACTTGTGCCACCCATGCTGTGGGACCAAGCTGGAGCATTGGTGGTGGAGAATGGTGGGGAGGGCTGGGGGGGGGGGGGGCGGTTGGGGTCACTGCCCACCTCGCTGCTGCTTGGCTGGGTGCATGGGTGCAGCTACTGGCACAGGAGGTCTCTGCCGTAGCCGTGGCTGGAGGCCACGGGGACCCCAGGGGCTGAAGAAAAGCAAGGAGCTTTGGCCAAGGAACAAAACAGGCAGGAGGAGAGAGGAGAGCAGCTGGAGGCTTCCTGCTGAGCTCCAGGTTGGCGATGTGCCTCCCAGGTTATTAAAACATATTTTCCTCCTCTGCACTGCTTGCAGGAGCCCCACATCCCTGATGTGTGTCGTCCCCGATGTCTCCACCTTCGGCAGTGACTGGAGGTGGCTGCGATACCCCATCACAGCTCCTGCTGATCAGGGATGATGGCCTCATCCACTCCAGCTCGTTCACCTTCACCTACACCCCGGAGCAGAGCCTCCTGCTGGGACAGCCGGTCCCTTCGGACATCCCGCAGGACTCGGACACACTGCTCGACAGCATCCACCAGGAGTTCACCAGGACCAACTTCCACCTCTCCATGCAGAGCTAGTGAGCGGGGCCAGCAGCGCTCTGCCTGCCCCCAGCCCTGGGGACAGGAGTGTCCCTGAGCCACGTCCGCAGGCTGGGGTGGCCCTGCCCGAGCATCCTCCCCATACATCCAGTGCCCACCCGTCATCTGACCCACTGCCTTCTCTCTTTTCATGGCAGGGTCTCACCCTGGTGAGATCTCACCTGAGAGTGCCAATAAATCATGCTTCGAGGACTCTTTACTGATTCGATTGCTTCTTTGCTGGCCTCCAGGATTTACCTCCCGTGCTGGCACAGAACATCACGGCTCCCTCGATGTCTTCAGTCCATATATTCAAAGGCCAGGACGGACAGGGATGATGAATGCAAGTGACCTTCAATGTCATTGATCGATACCAGGAGTCCCTGCACCGCTTCTGTGCTTTTCAGTAATGAGGAGCTGATTTCCAGCAGCTGAATACCCAGCTCCAGATTTATTTATTTATTTATTTTCCATTAGAGGCCCAAATGGCGTTGTTGTGTTTACAGCACGAGGCTTTGCTGGAGAGGCCAAGGAAGCACAGAGCGGCTCGTTCCCAAAGCCTGCTGGATTCAGCAAACATCTGCAGTAACTCAAGCCACATGGGGAAAAAGAAGACGGGAGGGCGGGGGGGCCTCGGGGGCACAGTGGCAGGGCTCACCTCTGTCCCCAAAAGCCAGCCATGGGCTGCATCTACCCAGGGCTCTGCATTTCCCAGCAGGTCCCTCAAATGGAAAGGGGCAGCTTTGTAGCTCCCAGATGAGTCTCTTCCCCAGGCGTATGCTCCACATCTGGGTGGAGGAGCTGGTGGCATCGTCAGAGCTGTTTATTTGCATAACCCCCAATTAATACAAACTGTCTCGGACGGGTGCCAGACACCCGGTTTTGAAGTCTTGCTCATGAGCAAGTCAGCAGCGCCCGCCTCTGCTGGACCGCTCAGGGACCCCACACGCACGGGGACACACACGGATCGTCCCCACGGGCCCTGGCAGAGCTGCTCCAGCATCTCCCGTGCTCCTGAGCCACGTTATGGATTATCTGAATTTCGTGTACAGGCTTTTCCCCATCCTCAAGGCAGCCAGAAATGTGAGTTTAAAAGGAAGAATGAAAAAACTTTCAGATCATCCCAGGAGCTGGGAAATTACAAAAAGCATCACATGTTTTTAGGGACACACAGAATAACTTACAGCATGGGTGGCCGTGGTGTTGTGTGAGCATCCTCGGGTGGTGGCGAGGTCCGAAGGCAATGGGAAATGCCAGCAGCAGCACCCTGCTCCTGCTTCAGTATGGTGATAGGCACTTTTTATATATACATTTAAATATATATATATACATTTATAAATATATATATATGTATATAAACACGTCCTGGAGGTGTCAGCACCTTCAAAAACATCAGGAAGAAAACAAAATCTTGGCTCTCTCCCCTCCTCCCTCCTACATCAAGAGTGGCTGCTGCCACCTAGCGCGCCGGCACACGGGCACTGCTGTGAGCGGGTTTTTGTGTTTGTTTTTGGTTTTGTATTATTTTGTTTTGTTTTATTTTGTTTTGTTTTCCCCAAACAATACCCCGAGCGGGCAGGAAGGGGGCAGAGCACAGAGCCCGGCTAATGGCAAGCAAGGGCCGGCTGCGGCACCGAGCACCCCACACCCTGCGGCCCCGCATTGCTGCAGGATCTGGCCCCGCACCCCACGAGGACAGCCCTGCCCTGCCCCACATCGCACCCACCACTCGGAGAGCGAGGGGTGGCCGTGGTTCCCTGGGAATATTCATCTCCTTCTCACCCAGCTCACACCCAGCCCACCGACACCGCTCCCTGCGCCGAGGTGGCCAGAGGGCTGGCTTGCTCATGGGGCAGTAGGTGATTTTCCAGCCTGTAGGAAGGCTGGAAAAAAATGGAGACCCCAGCAAGGTCACCCCAACAAGGTCACCCCAGCAGCCCCCCAGGGCACCCCCGACCCCAGGCAGGGGAGCTGCGTGTATGGGGCTGTAGGTTTGTGCGGTGCCCAGCAAACCTGTGCTGACTTTATCCTTTTTTTTTTTTTTTTTTTTTTTTTTTTTTTTTTCTTTTTCTGGCAGAACTATAAATAACCCAGCTGGGCAGCAGGATGCAGAACGATGCCAGGGCCAAAATAAGCTGAGGTGGGCTGATGAGGAATTGCAATTACCTGCTTGAGAGACTCTGAGAGCATCGGGAACGGCCCAGGCACCACTGGCCAGGCTCAAAAAGCCCTAAAGCTGTATTAAGGACGGGGTGGGCTGGAGACATCCCTGGGTGCCTGCATCACCCTCAGTGCCTGGTGGGGGTGTCATTAACCCCATCCCAAATAGGCCTTTCGGAGACCACCACGCTCCTGTGCCCACAGCTCCAGGTACTCAGCCTTGTCCACACAGACAAAAGCCTTGTGGAAAATCAGGGTTTGGGTTGTTTCTTCTTCCCTGAAATGAGAAAAACAAAAACAGGTTTTGAACAAGCTCCCTTGTGGCGAGCTCCACACTCCCTGCAGCACGGGGAAGGACCAAGCCCAGGAGCTGGCAGCATCCCGATGGGACATGGGACAGGACCAGGGCCACCACGTCCACGGCTGGGGCCTGGTGGCTGTGTGGGGGCCTCGAGGCGAGCAGAGCCGCGCTGTGGGGCTGGACGTGGCTCCCAAAACTGGCCCCACGCTGCTGCACAGCTGGGGGAGCCAGGCTGGCGGGGCAGGATGGAGAGAGCTGGCAAACTGCTTTAATCCCCGTCTCAGAAGAAACACCCTGGTGGTTTTCTCAGGGTTCACTGGGAAGGGAAAGTGGGTTTTTAGACAGTTCACATAAACAACCGAGCTTGACAAACGCAGACCTAATTTCCATGCACTGTTGCTGTAATTATGCGTGCAAACCAGCAGACAATTACCGAGCGGGTAGGCTCAGCGCTGAGAAAGAAATCACGGCGAGCAGCTCCTGCCCCGGGAGCCCGCGAGGACTCAGGAGGGAGCTGTGGGATGCATGGCTGGGAACCCGCCAGGCTGCAGGCACGTCCTGCAGCAGCCAGCACAGGGTGCAGGACTGGGGACCAAAATCTGAAAATGGACTTGTCTCTGGCCCTGCTTTGTGCTGGGGAGCTGCAGGGGGCACAGCCCCAGGCAGACATTGGTGCCCCTCACCTCTGCGTCAGGGCCAGCCATGAGAGCCCACCCCAGCTGGTTCCTGCAAAGGGGCCAGAGGTCTGGATGGGTGCTGGGCTCTGCAGGATGGTGCTGGAGGAGAAGCAGCAGCAGCAACTGGAGGGCTTCAACCCACAGGGCTGCGTCCTTGCTCCCTGCAACCGGGACAAGTGCTGGCACAGCAAGGACGGCTGGGCAGTGCTGGGATTGTGGGGTGTGGGCTGAGCGGGAGACACAGACCAAAAGAAAAGAAAAAAAAAAAAAGCCAGAGAGAATTAATTTCTACAACTTTGATGTGTGACCGCAGCTCAGTCAAATCTGCTCCCAGAGAGGGACCTGGCCCTGGGAAGCCCTGGGGAGCTGGGCTGGGGCCCAGCAGAGGTGCCCGAGCTGGCCCCTGCCTGTCCCCACTGCAGCGTCCCCAAGGAGCCAGGCAGCTTCTGCTCCCCATGGGGAGGGCTCAGCCCCTGGGTCCAGGGCAGAGGGGAGGTGCTGGGCTTGTGCCTTCACCCCAGGCACCTGGGCACTAATAGCATCTGACTTTCACCCCCCCCCCAAAAAAATGCCTCCTGCCTACCTCAGCATCCATCTGTGCTGCTGCTCTGCTTCGCTGTGTGCTGTCGGTGACCACAAGCAGCGGGGCTCAGCCTGGGGGCTCCATGCTCTGGGGCTGAAGGCAAAGGATGGGCAATGCCAGAACCAAGCCCCTGGGGCTTTACAGACCCGCACACTCAACTTCTGGCAGGGCACGGGGGTGGCTGTGAGCTGCCATCACCTGAGGGGCACCTGGATCCTCACCTCCTGGACAGCACAGGGCTGATGCCAGGAGCACGGTGCCACGAGGGACTTGTGGCAGCTCCTGTGCACGGGACAGGGCAGAAGAAAATGGGCTTTATAAAACCCACTGCAGGTCACAGCAACACCTCCACCAAAAGGCAGGCTTGGGGCAGAGAGGCAGGAAGAGGAATTTGTTCTTTGCTTTCTGCTCTGGGGCTGCACAGACCCGAAAGGAGCCAACCCTCCTGCAGAGCTGGGGATGTGCCCAGGGTTTGTCCCCATGCCACCATCGAGTGTCACCGTCCCTTTGCCGATGTACACGGCCATCTACCTGGTCACCGTCCCCTTGCACCCTGCTGAGAGCTGGCATACGTGTGTGCGTGTGTGCACGCAGCCCCCCCCCAGGGCTGTGCCGGAGGGAGCGGGCAGGGCTGAAGGGCTCTTTGTTCCCCGGTGTAATTATACCTGAGCGGGGAATCGAAATGTGCTGAAAACTCCTCGCCGGGCGTTTCTGCAGGGAGCCGCAGCGCTCAGCCCAACACTGGCCCCATTGTTCCCTCGGTGTGCTCCAGGCCCACCTCCGCTCCCCGCTTCCCTGCCTTTCCTCGAAGTAATCAGTCAGTGATTAAAAAACGGGTCTTTTCCCTCGGCAACATCAACATTGGGCAAATCGCACTGAAACTCCCTGCTGCTGCGGCTCCCTGCGCTGGGAGGGTGGCAAAACAGGGACAAGGGCAGCATCCCCAGGTGAGATTTTTGGCACTGGGAGGACCCCGGCACCCCAGGGGCAGTCTGAGCTCGGCGAGGTGGGGAGCACCCCTCCCTGCCACTGCGGGAGCCTCTCCACACTGCCTGTGCAGCAGTGACCTGCCTTACTACAGCTAATCCCTCCCCGGGACCAACGAGCCTGTAAAGCTTTCCCCACCCACACTTTTCCCAAGCCATCAATATTTCAGCAGAGCAGGAATCCCTGCCCCTTCTGGTTTCCCTTTTCCTCTCGCGGGGCAGCCTGCCCCAAATCCCTCCCCACTGCCTGGGATCCATGGTCGGGCAGGGCCTCGCCAGCCCCCGCTGCTCGTCTCCTGCCTTCTGCAGGGGGACCGATCCTGTGGGTCCTGGGCAGCTTTCAGAGCCCAGGCCCCATCTCTAACTGCGACCAGGAGCTTTAGTGTGTGACAGCTAAAACCTGGCTGCTGCTTATCCCCCTTCTCCGACCCCTGCCCACGACGCACGCCCACCCGGGCAGCCCCGCTGGGGTCACCCCAATGGTGCTCATCCTACCTGGGTGTTCGGGAGCTCGTCGCATCCCCAGCTCAGCAGCTCTTCCTGCTGAGGGCTCAAAGGCTTCATCTAGGGTCGAGATTATTGCAAAGCACTGAAGAAGAAGAAGAATGAATAAAATAGTAATAGCAATAATAATAAAATAACAAGAGTAAAAACCCTGTTGCCAGCTGCCTGGATTGCAGAACAGCATCAGCACGACCACAGTTAGCTGCCCTGCGCTGGGGGCTGCTGTCGCCGAGGAATTCCCCAGGACCTGACAGGGGTGCAGCGAGCACCGACCCCCGCAAGTGCCCGTGCCCGGCTCTGGGGTGCCGGGGCAGGGAGCGGGGCGCCGGCCGTGCCGGGAGGTGGCAGCAGACACACGGCGAGCGGCGGGGAGAAGGGCGCCGGAGAGCCCGGCCGGGGGGGCCGGGGCCGGGGTGGATGGCTGCTGGCACCACGGGGGTTGGGGCCGGGATGGATGCTCGGTGGGCACCACAGGGGGTTTGAGGTCGGGATGCCCGGTGGGCACCAGCCCCACCCCTGGGGAGCCACCCTCCAGGAGCCCACCCCCAACCTGCCCCCATCCCAAACCTGCTCCCACCCTGCAGGGAAAAGCACCCGCAGCAAAAGGGTGCTGTGCCCGGGGGTAGTGAAGAGCAAGGGCTCTCTCCTGGCAGGGCTCACCCCAGCACAACCCATGCTTCCTCCCCCGCCCCATCCAGGCACCCCATCCCATATTCATCCCCAAGCCAGGCGAAGCAGCTCCTTGGGTTCTGGTTTCAAAACCAGAGCAGTGCCAGGAGGAAAAACAACTGGTGGCAGAACCAACGGCTTGGTGCGTGTCCCCCCTCACCAAACACCCGTGGGCAGGGATGGGAACAAGGCAGCCAAGGGGGCCAGGGCACGTCCAGCCCAGGAAGCCAGGTCCTGGGAACACGGGCAGGCAGCCAGCATCGCGCTCCAGGGGTTGCAGGGGACCCCTCAGGATTGCTCCGCAAAAACAAGGCGCTTCTGCACTGAGGGTGGTTTTTGGAAAGTACACGGGCTTCTTGCAACTGAAACGAAGCCCAGGAGAAAGGAGAAGATAAACACATATTGTTCCAAGGAGCAAGTCCAAGAACCTGTCACAGCCCCTGGAGGCACGAGAGCCCGAGGAATGCAGGCGCACGTCAGCGGCTTGCTGGCACACAGCAGCACCAGGAAAGCAGAGGGCAGCCTCGAGGGGGCTCAGTGCTCGCATGTCTCGGTACCTTGGTACCAGAAGCAGGCTCTCGGGGACCCCCCAGAGCACCAGCACTGGACCAAGCAACTGCACAGAGCACAGCAAGCACTGCTGTTCCCTCAACCCTGAGGGAGCCTGGAGACTGGCCCCAGTTTGTTCTCTTTGTACCTGCTAAACCTAAGCATCCTGAGAGGAGCTTTCACCGGGGAGAAGTTTCCGCCAGGTAGAAAGGAATTGGATTTTCTCCAGGAGGAAAATCTGTTTAAATACAGCACTTCTGAGGAGGTCACTTGTCCCAGTGAGCAGCCTGGGGAGACCGAGAGGGGTCCCAGCCCTCGAGAGCACCGAGCTGTCAAAGCAGCAGCAGCAGCTTCCTTCGGGGCTTGCTAGAGAGACGAGCTGCCTTTGGTGGAAGTGGCAGGGAGCCAGTGCAGCCCTGCTCCTACCTCAAGGCCCGCGTCAGTCAAACAGAGCTGGCTTCAAACTTGGTCAGGCGAGGCTCCATGCACCTTGCTCTACACCTGTGGGCATGGGCACGTCCTGCTGTCACCAGGGACAGGCCCAAGCCTGCCTTTACCTCCCTCCAGCCCTTCTGGCTACAGCCCTCCAAGTCCCATCACAGAAATAGGGCAGCAGAGGGGACAGACTCACCTCCCCATGCCATGCTACGTGTGCTTTGCCTGCCTGGAAGAGCTTCAGTACCAGGGAGCTCCAGAAAGCCAGACGTGCTGGTCCTACAGGAGTCCCTTGGGGGTCAGACGCTGCAGAGGGCGCGGGGGCAGCTGACAGAGCCCCTGTGAGCTGCAGACCACCACCGGGCCAGCTCCCTGCATGCCCTCCCTTCAGTAAACCAAGGAGTTACACCAACATGAGGTCCTTGCTATCCAGTTCCCCAAAGTAATCCTAGATCAGAAACAGTCCAAAAAGCCAATTTTATAAAGTACCAGTTTATTTGAGAGGAAAAAAAAAATGTAACAGTGGAAAATCCAAGAGCAATTAGACAAGAGAATCCAAGTACCCAGCAGAGCAGACACCTCTCCTGCCTTCCCCGTAGTGCTGCCCATAGGCACTGCGCGTCCTCCCCCTCCTTCCCAGTCTACAATGAACTGTGCCTGGCTCTCAGAGCACCCCAGAGCCTGCGGTTTCCAAGAACACACACACACTGGGACCAAGGGAACCAGCCTGGAGGAGAAGCCTGGGGGAAGTCCTCTCACATCTCAGTGCATCACCCCCTCTGCCCTGCTACACCAGCCCCAAACTGAGAAGCAGCTGCCACCAGCTGAAGCCAAATTTCTTTGTGCTATTGCCTCTACAGATTTGGCCTCAGGCCTACAACAAAGTCCCTGTAAGGAGGCTTGAGGAGCTGGTGAGATTCCTAAAGAATATTCACAACAGTGTTTCTGGGCTGCCAACCCTGTTGCTCAGTTTGAGGACCCCACAGCGAAGGTGCCTTGAGCCAGAGCAGGTTCAGACAGCTGCAACGGGACAGGACCTGCACGGAGTGCTCCTGCACCGCCCTCCTCCATCGGAGACCTGGGACCTGCAGCCACCCATTGCTCAAGGGGGGCTGGTGTGACTCAGAAGAGGTAGGAGCTATGTACACAACACATAACAGAGGACCACCACAGGAGGTCAGAGCGAGCCACCTGTGGCTCTGTTGCGACCAGAGGCAGCCTTCTGCAAGAAGTCAGTGCTTGGCCCAGGACCACCGGAGCTCCGCAGCACAGACATGCACCAAAAATCAAATTGTTTTCCCTGTACTGTGAGCTCTCAATGCCTGCATCAAAGAGCAACCCCAGAACGGAGATGGGGACCTCAGCTGCACCTTAGAGGATCCAGCCTGACATCCCCTAACGCTGCCAGCCCCCGGGCACAGCAGGGATGGGGTGGCAGAGCCCTGGGCACGGCTCCTAGCCCCCCAGTTGCCTTCACCAGCCCACCTGCACTCTAGAGCAGACACTGGACAAAGAGCAGTACAAACTAGACCCAGCCTCACAGCGAGGCTGCTGAAGAATTAACTCCAGCCTTTTCACTCTGAACTGTGTATTTCTCAGTAAAATATAATATATAGCTCTATAGGACTGATTATAATATATTACAGACTAGAAATACTCTCATCTCTTCCCTACTTCAATCATATATAATGAATCCAATTTTGCATACAGATTAATTCTAGAAATTATTGCCTTGAATATATCATTAAAACTCACAGAATAAAGCTTAAATAGTTTTCACAGAGACTCATTATATTAGCGTTTTACATAAAAAGGATAAAAGTTACCAGAAGAGAAGAGCAGCCATTTCAGAAACTATAAATAATTCTATTTTAAAAAGTATAAAAAAAAAATCAAAACCTAAGTTACAAGGAAACCATAAATATCTTTACCCTCTCCAGTAGCTGCTACAGAACTAAAAAGAAATCTGTAACACTGTAGCTAACTCTGCTGCAGTTCAGAATATGAATCATACAAAACATCTCTAGAGAAATGCCCAGCCAAAGGAAACACAAAGGGATTGAAAAAATAAATCTGAGGAAATTAAAAAAGTATATTTTTTTATTTCAAAAACAATTTCTACAAACTTTATATAAACATTAGTCTATTTTCTTTAAAATTTTGTTATAAAAGCCCTACAGGCAATCCTTAAAAAAAAAGGTAAGAGAGTAAAGGCAAGGAAAGGGTGTCACCATAGCCAAGAGAAACAGGGCTGTCCTGATTTCATGGACTAACGACCCTTGCCTGGGGCCAGCAGGAAGAGACAGAAGTCTCCAGGGGAAGACATTCCCATAGGCCCTTTATGGCATTCATGGATTTTGAGCCCTATGGGCCTTTTACTCCCGATAAGGCAACATTATCTGTAGTGTAAGAGATTCATAAATAGTTCTCCACAAAAAAGCTTCACATCAACAGCCTGCTGCGAGACGTCTGTTAGCAAGGTTAATAAAAAAAAGTCATCTTCTGTGGAAGCAGCCAATCTGAACACCACACTGGATGCAAACACATGGTGTTTACTTCCATACAGTCTGTTTTGTGTTTACATACCCTCTATAAAAACAAGCAGAAAGTTTGGCTTTTTTTTTTTTTATACTAGCTTTAGATAAAGTACACTGAGGTTTGTTGTTTTGTTTTTTCAGACTCTTTGTATTTCATTGGGCCCTTGTTAGCTGAGTGGGGTGGAAAGGGTCATATAGAAATTTCCCCCCCCCCCCCAAAGTCACTTTGAAATTCAATCCAAAAAGAACGTTTGTTCAGCACGTCTCATTGGAGGGCACAGTGTTTCCATACAGTCCATTTGTCCCTTGATGGACACAAAGTGCTGCTGAGCTTTAAGCGTAGAACTCGTTTGTAGGGGCTTTCTTGTAGATCGGTTTCTTTCCAAGGTCGTAACTGCCTTCATCCTTTTTCTTCATGCGATAGACTAAGAGAAGGATCAGGAAGACAGCAAACAGGAGGCCAACTGCCCCTCCTGCAATGAGGGCTGGGGAAAAAAATAAACACAGAATTAGGTCTAAACTCCTGGACAAGTCCAAACTGTCAGCTAAATTTCGAGATGTGCTTCAGCAGTACAAGTTCCCAGAGCTGCCTCTGGGATCAGTTCTGCCCATGTGCCTATCACCATATGTACCGACATTTTCAGCAACAGTAGATGTTACTGGAGAAAGCCACAAACTGATCTTCATCCAAGCATTGAATAATCACACGTTCCGCATTAACCAGTTGTGCTAATCTTCCACTTAAGTGCAAGAAGGAACTTTTATCAAAAAGACAACCTCCCTGCTTTGGTATGGTTCTCTTTTTTTTCTTAGTCTCCAAGAGAACCTGCCCACAACCCACAGTATCAACTCCAGGAAAATGGTACAGCTTTGATTGAATTATTGTTTATATATACTCACATTTATGTGTGAGCACACATAATTGAGTATTTTAATGAAACAGCAACAACTCCCCACACACACCCAGAAGATGTTTCCCTCTCCTCACACCAGGGGTGGCCAGAAGACTTCAGTCAAGTTCATCTTTTGCTGTGACACCTTCTCACTGCACTAATTCAGCTTCTTTGGTAGGTGGCTTTGCAATCCAGTCTCCAGTCCCTCCTCCAGGTGGAAGGATGGCTGCACTGAGGTCTGCACTTGGACATCAGGCTAAGTGCTGGATGAAGTTTGCCTTGATATAGATCTGTCTCACGTGATAAGGGGAAGCCAGCTGCTTGGTTCTGCTCTACACAGAGCCACTTAGATTTATAACAGCTGACTAGGTGCTCAAACCCCTTAGAGGAGTTGTTGGGTTCCTGACAAGGCTCAGGAAAAGCAGGCCTTGGGCAGAGGTTAGAAGGAAAATGCCTGCATTTGATTTAGAAGTTTATGACATTGCTGATTTATGGCTAGATATGCCTCTGGCTGAGGTAGGCAGGTGCAGAGCAGCTGCCACATGGCTTGTGTGGCACTCGTTTAAGCCAGCAGTCAGGTGACATGCTCAAAAACAAGCAATTTACCCCCAGCAAGGCAAACCCTAGGCTCTTCTGCCCTGTAAGGACTAGAAGGCAGAAGTGAGCCTGGTAGAGGCAGGAACAAAGGTAATGCAATTCAGTTCCCTCGTCAGAAGGGAACTGCTCCTCAGAGAACAATACAAGCCATTTTGATGTACAATATTAATAATTTGTCATTAATGTTTAAGAACAATGTGGACTATTACCTGTAAGAACTTCTGTTCTTTCAAAGATGCTGCTGTTGGCTGTGCTTGCCATGGAGATCTTGTTGGACAGGTTCTCTTCAACAGGTAAAGCTTTGTCTGGAATGATTTCATTGTCCAGCATCGTGTTTTTCTTCTCACCTTCTATCTTTCTCTCCATATCTCCAGGGATATAGTTGTCAGATATCTACAGAGAACAGACAAACCACACCCGTCAGTAAGCAGCACCCAGCCTACCTACAGTTGAAAGTAGGAGGGTGTGCAGGGAAAGGAAAGTTTGCTTAGTGCGTTGCAAGCATGCTGTTCCTGCTCATGCAGGCAGATTCCTCTCAATGCCACGTCTTGCAGGGGGAAGGGTATTCAGAAAGCTTCAGAAATGGGCCAGAGTAGCTACATGTTGTTTAAAATATATATATATGCAAAGGCAATACCTACCAGAGGAGTATCCATGGTCGTCAGATAAATAGCATCTTCAGAATCTGGGTAGTCTGCAGAGGAGAAAGAAGAGGACGTTAAGTTTTCCTCTAATTACAGGCTGGTTTTCCACAATTCGGACACTTCAGCAACTGTAGTCTAAATAGCACTCTTGCTCTCTCCTGAATACAGTTCCCTCTTATCTCCTCGTACATTCACCACTTTGTGGCTTTGATTGCACAAGACGATGAGATGTAATCTCCAGACCAACACCTCTTGCATGGGAGGGATCTTCAGCTGTATCCATTGGCCACTGCTGCAGATTATCAGGAACTGCTCTGCAAAGCAGGTCTGCCATAGCTTGCTAAACTAATGCCAAGGGAGGGCAAAGCTCTCACCACCCATCCCTAAAGGATAGTTTGCTAACCCTCTAGTCACCAGATCTGCCCAAACACGTCAGGTACTGATTTCAGTACTTGTTCTTTTCCATTTAGAGAACAAGTGTTCACATAATGGGGACAAGGAGCTGCTGAAACTGGTTTGGGCAGGGAGCTTTGCATGTCACAGAGAGTTCACTTCAACATCAGTTAGCCCTTTACCTTGTTTGGCCTCAGCTAAGACACCAAACTTTAAGCCCTTTAACACTGCCTCAAGATTAGAATTTAAAAAAATATTTGACAGAAGTTCTTTGGAGTTCAACGAGACAGAGACCCAGCTAGCAAAATGCCTTTTTGCTTGCAGTAAAACAAGTTAGGGAGGACAGATGGAGTCCAGCCAGAGTGATTCAACATCATGGTACAACCACTTTCACTGTTCTCATCTCTGAATGCCTACGGTCTACACGGCTTCCTCATCTACACCTGACACTGCAGTTCCCTCTGGAGCTCAAGCTGTACCCTTAGCCCATCATTCATGATTGCTGGCACTAGGAAGAATTTCAGTATCAGCCAAGGGAGATCCATTCACCCCCTTCCCTGCTTACCTCCAGAACCAGACGTCTCATCTGTATCTAACCCATCGGAAGTTGAGGAAGGTTTGAATTTGCCGATGTCTTCATCATCTGGCAGGTCTCCAGAACCAGGGTAGTCAAGCCATCGTGCATCCATGGTCTCGGTTTCTCTCACCTTAAGACAGGGGAAGAGAAGCGTTAAGTTTCAGGCAACTGCTCTGAAGGGTTTTACAAAAGGTCAGCAGTTCAGGGCTGAACACATCAAATCCATCACAAAAGCATTAAATGCTGAACTTCCTCTCCACCATAAGCATTATCTTCATTGGCCTGGCAATAGCTGAATTCCCCTAGAATTTCTCAGAACAGAAGTGAGAGCCAGTCTGGGATGGGAATTTCCTGAGGGCTGCACATTCAGGAGGTTCACTAAACAACCACAGGGTGAAAATAACACAACACAATCTTGGTCAGGAGTTCAGAGCACGAGCACGTGGGGAAAGACAATGCCTTCAGTTTGTCAGAAAGGGGCATTTGGAGGAACTCGCTGTTCTCAGAGAAAGCCTGGCACCTATATGTCAGGCTTTTTTTTTGCACGGCACAGAAGCTTCACATCAAGGCAGCTCATTGCTTCTTGCAGTGAGAACAAATCTATTTTATTACCCAAGGGTTAAGAACTGATCTGTCAGTTCAGCTGACCTGCAGTGTCATGCTGCGATGTTCAAGAGCATTCGCTATCAGCAGTAACTCGCCTGAAGGAAGAGCTTCCCCTGCCTCACCTATTACATCCCTGTAAACAAACAACTCTATAAAATCAAGCCCAGGATCCCAAGGTTTGGCAACTGCAGCTGCAGATGCTTGGGAGCAGAACAGCAGCCCAGAAGGGCAGGCTGCCCAGCCTGCAGAGCAGCTAGGCTGGGAGAGCCTCGCAGGGAATCAGCTGCATGGCCACAGCGGCAATTTTTACACCAGAGCTCATTTGCACTTGTACCTTGCTGGAGCCACAAGCGCAAGCCTCCTGCTCTCACTGAGGTTGTGCAATTCCCCCAGAAGCCTTGGAGCTCTCCCACCAACCTGGGGCCAGGTGAGGGTGCCGCAGAGGCAGCTCGCAGTTGCCCAAGAGCAGCCTGCAGATTCCAGCGCTCCCTGCCTCTGATTCCACGGCCATGAAGTCATCGGCGTGGTGGGGGACTTCACCCCTTCCCCCAAGGCAAGGAGCGCGATGCAGATGGATGGGTCTCATAGCTGGGAGCTAGGCTGTCACATTTTTTCATGCTGTCCCCATAGAAATACTGGATGCACACTTCCTGGGCATCAGTGTGGTTTAAGTCCTGAAGGTTTATCTACCCAGGAGTGTCTTTGTAAATAGCTGCAGCAGAACACATGCTTTTAGTCCACAGCCCTGCACATCTGAGGGCTCTTCTTATCATGCAAGTTTATCATGAGCATGACTATGGCATTACTGGGGGTAGAAGAGCAGAGACCCATGGGGCAATTAGCCCTGGGTCTCACCACCCAAGCCCAGCTGCTTTATCAGGATAGCAGCGAGCACAGGGCAGAGGGCTCGGCGCCTCCAGTGGCTCCCGTCAGCCCCTGTAGCCCAGGTGCGACCCTTCCAACAGCCCCGCAGTGACACAGCCTGATGAGTTATCCCCACCTAGATCCTACAGGTAAATGCTAACAACCCGTCATAAGCCATGCGTCAGCTTCCTCTCGGCCCTGCTCGCCGCCCAGATTTCCCTGCCATTAGGGTACTGGTTTTGCCACAAACAATGCCTTGTGGTCAGAGCAAGATGCTTCGCATTTTGCATGAGGAGCAGCGGCTACTTGAGGTGCTTTTCATTAGCTTATTGAGGCATCTTTGGTTTCCCCTGCAACTCTGCTGGAGGATAAGCAAATGAATAGCCATGGGGCACGGAGCACTGAGGCCAGCTCTCCTCCCAGACCCGTCTGCTCTCTGTCCGAGCTGGCACGGAGCAATGGGAAGGGGGCTGGGGAGGAAGGACAGCTGGGAAGAAATCCCCTCGCCTCCTGGAACCAGGCGTTCCTAACATTACGGATCACTCACTCACAGGGTAAATTCATTTTGAGATATGTGAAAGCCAGCCAAAGCAGAACTGCGATGGGAACTGCTGCCAGCAGGCAGTCACTGCTCCCACTACAGCTCACGGCGATGCCATGGAGGCACAGGAAGGGTCGATTCCAGTCTGCCCACACCAGGACAGCGGGGCCAGGCAGCGCACTTGCTGCGATCCCTCCAAGCGGGCTGCCAAGCTGGGGCAGACCCATGCTGGCAGGAGCGCCGTGCGGAGCCGCACCCCTGTGCCAGCTCATGCTGCACGCTGTTATGACTCACGGCCAGCAAATGTCCCAGCGAGGGAGGCTGAAGGAAAGCCGCCTTTGGGCCACCGAGAGGCTGGACAGCAGGCTGGCCTTATCAGATCAGCCCAGGCATGAGCAGAGCCATGGCAGCCAGCCACGGCGATTAGTACATACTGTGGAACGCACCAGGTTCGGCTATCAGAAAGCCCTATTTAAATCAGGACAGACAGTGTTTACAAGCCAGAGGACATAACAAGGAAATTACTGACTCACAAGCGTAAATAAGATTATATGGGAGCGTTCCCTGAACTCACTCTTCATCATCATCTTGAGCAAGGACAGGGAAATTCCTGGAAGCCAGGAGAGCTCCTTGAGCCCTGCAGAAAGCTTTTCTTGTGGGCAGCAAGGCTTGTTTTTTTTAACAGATTCATCTGCCAGCTTCTCCCCGAAGCACAGGGAAGTTAGAGGGCTGCTGGGCATCTCCATGTCTGCCCTCTAGGTTCCAGGACACGCTCTCCCAGGGAGCGGGCTCCTTCCAAGAGCTGGGCCCTTGGCAGCCAGGAGTGCTCTGGCTGGGAAGAGTTAACAGCCAAGTGCCCTGCTCTCAGGGCAGGTCTGCAGCAGGCACATTCCTAGCATGCACACCTGTGAGAGGGCACTTTCCCAGGCTTAAAAGCAAAGGCTCAGGGCTTCCTGAGTGCCACATACAGCTCCCTGCAGAACTGCTCATCCCAAGGACGACTCAGTCCTTGCCGCAGCCACAACGGCAGGTTGAGAGACACCACAGGCGGGTGCCGCTGCTTCCTCTGGGCTGGCAGACCACAGCCAAGAGGAAAAAGCTACGAGACAGCAGCACAGCACTGGGCAGCCCTTGCCAAGTCATCTCTGGCCACGTCCAGCTTAACACCCTCCACAACTGCCAGCTGGAGAAGGGCACCCGCTGCTCGGAGCCTGCTTTCTGCCACCTGTTATCCCACACTGGAGCCGGGCCAGGGACTTGCTGGGAGAGGCAGACTGGACGGCTGCGCCGCCCCACCTTGCCCCGGCAGCTGAAGTCGAGCCCTGCTATTAATATGCTCCTTTCCAGGAGAGGTCTGCACAGAAAACTACCATTTCTGCTGCTTCCAGGATTTCTTCCTCATGCTAAGCAGCTTTGATCCCCAGCAAGCACCGAGGGGGATTAACCAGTGTGCTGGGGATGAAGCAGCAGCTTTCCCTGCCTGTCGGTGGCAAAAATTAAGAGCCTATTCCCTGCTAGACAAGCAGCATGTCAGGCACGTGAACTATGAGCACCATTCCTGGAAAAGCTGGGCACAGAGGTCTCATGTGAGCCCCAGACAGGCTGGGGGTGAGGCTGGACACAGCTTGCCCTGCTCCTGCCCTACGGCACCGCAGTCACAGCCAGCACCCTGAGCAGGGTGCAGGCTGCCCCTGCCTCAGCCCCAGCCCACCCCACTCCATCCCAGTGTACTGCCAGGCTCTTCTGAAAGCAGGAGCATCTATTCACCAAGGCAGCGAACAAAGGGTCTGGCTGACGTGCGAGTTTCCCCAGCTGCTGGCTAGTTCTGGGAAATAACAGACCCAGGCAGCTCACCTACCCCAGCCCACACCTCCTCACCACAGCTTTTGCAAACCCCATCAGAAACAAAAACAAATTATGTTCTGGGGAAGGGACAAAGCTTTTCAGACATGGGATTTGCTTTTGTGGATACTGCCTCTGATCAACCACGCCAGAGTTCGCTAAAGGCTTCTTTCAAGGGCTGTAGCCAGCAAGCAGCAGAGGAGTGAGACCTGCAGAGACCCCGGCACCTGAAGTGCAGGGCGCTCTTTATCTCATTTTACAGCCCCGTAGTGGGGAGCTGAGCTCTGTGCGTCTCCCTTCCCAGCACTGTGTACACAAGTCTAGGAGTAAACAGGAGCAAGGTGAAAGTCAACCCTTCCTACACAAAAGCAGGTGGACCTGGGCCAGCCTGGGAGGTGGCAGAAGTGGCAGAGGTGCAGATCTGTTAACTCTTTATAGCCTGCAGGGACAGATAACGTAAGTAGCTCCTGCAGCTTTTCTTTGGTGCTCTGTACTAGAGGACAGCTGTACAGATCACCTCGTTTCACTGCAGTGACCAGGGTTGAAGGATGGGGTCTCAGACCCCCAAATAAATCCATGGCATGAGCCCAGGTGCACTGAGGAATGTGCCACAGTCAGGACTGGGGCTCCAGCCAAGCAGATCCATGGAAAATTCCTGTGCTGAGGGGAGACAGCCACAGAAGGAGGGACACTGGGGTATGTATGTGCTCTCGGGAAGCCTCTAGGCAAAGCTTTTCCCATTCCCTGTCACCAAGGAGCTCACTGGGCACCATAGTGTGACTGGCTGTCTGGTGCTCAGGTGAAGTTGTTGGGACTCCCCTGGGTGCTGATTTGGGTGCTTGCTCAGGTTGTCCCCTGCCCCATCCAGAAACCCCAGCTGAGCAGTATCACACGGACACCTTTCCCAGCCCCGTGCTGTCATGAGCTGCTGCCCACCCGGCTTTCCCGCAGTGCTGCTCACATTTTTGGCCAAAGACCACCGAACCTGGTGGGGCCTTCCCAGGGCAGGGAGGCAAAAACTCTGCAAACCACCAGGCCCGAGTCGGGGGATTTCCATACAGCTCACTTCCACCATGCTCTTGCAGAAGCTCAGAGACAGAACCAGGAAGGTTTTAAGCTCATGCAAAGCACGCAGAGGAGCAGAGTACACCTCACAGCCCCAGCACAGCCAAGCCAGCCCTCCGAAACCAGGGGGGCGAGGAACCACACGAGTCAGCTCAGCAAAGCTGCCCCCCGCGGGAGGGAGGCCTGTAGAGGTAACAGGCGGAGACAGCTCTGTCCTCCCACCTTGCAGCCCTTACAAGTAAAGCTATTAGAAGTGACGGGAGCCAACTCCTGCCGTAGCAGAAAGAGAAAGGTCTATGCTTTCCCTCAAGCCACCCTTGACTCCCTCCCCACTCCAGTGCAGGGAAAACATCAGTTTCCATCACTTCTGTACTGAGAAGAACAAATACCATTATTCCAACCTAGGTCGCACCTAACTCCTTCAGCACTCGTGCTAACTCCTTGTGCCCGTGCCTGGAGGGTACCGATTTACCTCTGGTCACGCTGTCCCATGTAGCACAGCACACATGGCCCGCAGTGCCCTCTGTGCCACAGGACAGAAGTTAAGGCATGGAGGCACACGTGTGTGTTTTGTTCCACGACAGGCTCACCCCCAGGCTTACAGACACAGTTCAGTACCCCTGTGCCGATGCTCAACTCTTTTTCAGCAGTCCTGGAGCAGGCCCACAGGCTCGGCCCATCTTCCCACTAAGTCACCCTACACGTGCACCCCATCACAGCGAGCTGTAAAGATAAGCCCACAATATCTCTGAGGAAATCACAGGCCAATGCATTCAGAAAAGGCTTTATATTTGATATATATTTTTCATGTACATGCATATACATATTTGGGCTTGGTAATAGAGTCCAGGAGCAGTGACTCGCTCAGTAAGACAGAACAAGAGGCATGCAGGGGCTGACAGCGCCACTCGCTCAAGGTCATTATGGGAAGCATCCCCAGTCCCTGTCCAAGCCGGTATCCGTCTCCCTGCAGCCACAAAACCAGTCCTGTGTGCTCGAATCCAGCGGGCCACGTGCTCCGTGGGGGCAGGTACGGCAGCACGTGGCCAGCGCTAAGCACAGCCCCAGCGCGGGTCACCCCCCGCCTGCACGTCCCCCTGGGATCCTGTAAGCCGTGTCGCAGCAAACAGCTCTCCTGGGGGCTCATGCGGCAGCGGAGTCATAATCCCTGTGACAATGACGCCGTAATCCCGGGCTCGGCACTGTGACCCACTCCCACGGGGCGATCCCTCCCCTGCAGCGGGGGTGAATCCTCCCAGGCTCTGCAGGCACTGGGGAGCTTGCTCAAAATAGGCTTCCCTGCACTTACCCAGCCAAACCTCGGTTACCTCTTAACTTCCGTACGTTTGCCGACACGGAGCCTGCTCTCTCCAGGCCACGCTGCACGCTTGTGCCTTTCGGGCCATGCTGGAGCAGCAAACAGGAGGAGGATGGATAGATTACAAAGGAATGGATTCTTGTTTAACTGCTTTTGCCTGATTATCAACCAAGAGCAAAGCCATAAAGATCCCTGTCCTCTGCCAGACAGGCACATGCTGGGATATGTTTACTGCAGTGGTGGCAAAATAGGTGCTCTAAATGAATACCCAGTGCCCAGCTCCATGCACCAGAGTGGGGAGGAGATGACTGCTTGCCCCTCCAGCTAGACCTGATAAAGCTCAGCAGGCAGTTGCAGATGGCTGTGTGTCAATCACTTGCCCTGAAGCACATAAAGATAAGGTTCGGAGGAAAACTGCAGGATGGGAAAGCAGGAGCTCTCATGTGACTTGAGGAGGAAAACAACCACAGCAGAGCCATGGCGAGCCCCTGAAAGGTTCTCCCGGTCAGGGACAGGAATTCTGAGCTCAAAGTTTGTTGTGTTTTGTTTTTTTAATGCTAGCTACAAATCTTATCATAAGTAGTTCAGATACTTCACTACCAAGGGCTTAGCTCAGAAGTAGGAGAAATCTATTCAAGGTCAGAAGGGGGGTTCAGTTTTGAGGGTTAAGACTCACTCTGAGTTGTCTATTCTAACCCAGGAAGCTCCTCTTGTATCTCTGCCTGGGGATGGGGGGGATAAATAAATAAGGATATAAAGGCCACAGCAAGGCAGCTTGTCCATAAGGATGACTTCTCATGCTGCTACTTCACGCCTGGGATACTTCAAATATCACCTTTCTCCTTCACCCAAGGGCAGTGAGGGCACGCCTCGCCCTTGCTAGAAGACGACGATACCCCAATATTTCCCAACACACGCAAACAGAATTTCCACTTGGCAAGAAACGCACAACGTGCATTTTCAGGATCTTTATTATCCCTCATGCCAGAGCGCTAGCGAGATTAAGCCTGGCAGACACCAACTTCAAAGGCTCAGAAGCACGGTGCCTTTCCTAGCCGGCTCACTGGGCAGCTAATCACAGCTTGTTTGTGCGATCAAGATTCCCAGTGCTGCGCCCTACAAAAGCCTCCCTTCGCACAAGCCATTTTAATCTAATCAGAAGTAATAGCCCAACGATCCAGGCTTAGCCCAGGCTGCTGAGCGCTGCCAGCAGTTACACTGCGTAGAGCGCTGCTTTTGGCAGGGCTGCCAGTGAAGGCTATCAGTTTGGAAGCACTCAAGATGAAGTACTTGTGGCACTCCACTATCAGATTATACCTATGTGAGAATTTATATAAACGATAGATTCAACAGCAGGGATTTTCCCCTAGCTAGCTAGCACTGTAAAGGCGGAATTTCTAGAGCATGGGGTTTTGGTTGTGTCTTTTTTTTTAAAAAAAAAAAAAATATATATATATATATTCTTGAATATGCAGAGCTTGCCCTGGCTTGGGACCATCAAGCAGCCCCAGCGTGTACTATTGAAGACCACGCAGCAGCTTTACAGAGTCCTGTCCTCCTCCCAGAGCTCCAGACTCCAGGCCAGATCTCCTCCCCTCTCTGAGCAGAGGGCAGGAAGCTGGCAGCAGTTTTCCAGCACTCCCTGACCACTTCTCTGCACCCTCGCTGTTGCAGCCAGGAGCAGAGGGACCGAGTTATTGTTTTGCTCACTCCTTCCTTGGCTCTGCAGAGCCTGCGCTGGGCCAGACCAGCAAGTCCTTTAGTAACCAATGCATGGTACCAGCCTCTCGTACTCAGCCTCAGGAAACTTGGAATTAGCGCCAAGAACAGCTCACACATAAACAGATTCCTGCTCCAGAGTCGGCCCCGCCGCACGCCGTGGACTTGCAATAAATATTTATCTCGATGGGAACACAGTCTTCCAGGCAAAAGCTCCTGACATCAGTAAGGACTATATATATATTTCCAGTTGAGTGGGGGATAGCTAGAAGCTGCTCTGTTCTTAGAGGAGGACACCAGCCTCCAAAAGCTCAGCAGCCCTCCTTGTGCCACATGGGTCAGGATCCGTCCCTGCCCCGCGGGAGCCCAGCTCAGCGTGGCAGCACCCATCACACCAGGCGTGCTCACCTTCAGGAGCAAAGCCAGACCCGAGATCGTCGACACTTCTGGCCGCTGCGCAACTGGGACTGTTTTGCTGCAAGTCCAAGGCAGGCACTTTCCCAGCGCGGTCGTTAATGTGCATTAACATTTGCTCTTTTTATTGCTACAGTTTGACTGTAACTGCAGCTGAAGGGCAGGAGGCAGGGTTAGCCTCCCAGCAAGGTAAACAAGGTACGGCTGTGGTGCTGTCTTCAGGGTTTTAGAAGAGTCAGGTAGCACAGTTCTAGTTGCACTGGGACGGAGACACCTTTTCCCCCTCAGCAGCTAAGACACAGCAACATGAAAAGAAAGAAATCCTTCCCAAGGCACAACTTGCTTTGACAGACAGATTGCAATTTGTTTAAGCAAGAAGAGACCTCGTTTTTGCTACACAACACGGGCTGCTTGGGTAACAGGACTACGTGCCTAGCAGTCTCCTTCCCACCCCAAGGAGTGTCTCACCAAGGTTTTAATTAACTGCTTTGATTTTTAAGTTATCCCAGTAATTTGTCTAACAAGAGCCACTTGGTGTTTTGTGAGCAGAGCCTCAGCCTCAAAGGACTCAAAGATAAAACTGACAAGAGCAGACATTTCCAGCAAAACAAAGTAAGACTTTTACAAGAAGGGTATTTTTGAAGTCAGCCAACCTTTAGAAATTGAGAGGGACTTAGCTGTGTCTTGCGTGTTTCCCCCTCCTACGCTGACATTTTCTCCAGGTTCAGGATTAAGTATTTAGCCTCCTCTTTATGACTTTCCACTCCTTTGCCCCGCTACAAACACTTTCAATTGCTCCAGATAACACTGCTCTTTTCCTCTGTCCCTGTGCAATTCTCGTTTCCAGCTGTATCTGTCTGAGGAGGCAGCACCCACGGAGCTGCCAGAGCAAGTTAGCAGCTGCTCGAGACGAGGCAGTTTTCTCATAAACCTCTGCTCCTGGCGGCAAGGAGATGGCAGAGACCAACAGCCTTCTACCCACCATGGACACAGACCGAGATGGATGAGGCCGGCGGCAGCGGTTAAGGCACAGCCTGCTGAGCAGCAGCGCTGACTCCGCATTCGCCCCCTTCCTTCCCCCTGTAAGAACAAACCCGGGGCTGCAGCCGGTGCCAAGCACATCTGAGTCACGGCTGCGAATCCGGGGGCAGAGCCGTTACTCAGATGGTGACAGCAGTCCCGGCGAGCTGCTACGCCAGGCGAGTGCCAGAAACCCTGAGTCAGACTGCTGCTGCGGGGCTGACGGCCATGCGCAGCAGACGTGGTCGGACAGAAGCCTTCACTGGACAACCAAGTGTGTGCTCAGGGACAAAAAGTCCCACGTAATCCAAAAGCGTAGCCCTAACAGCTCATTAACGTAGGATTTCCTACAGCCCCTCGGTGCAGTACCTTGTTACAGCCCTTTAACCAGGCTGCCCTGTCTGGAGCCACCAAGCCGAGTCTCATCACAAGAGTCTCACTCCAGTGCAAATCATTTGAATCCTTAATCCAAAGCGTTTGCATTCCACCCAGTCTCAACAAACAGCCACACACGCTCCACAACAGCAGCCCAGAGGTCAAACGTGCACCGGGTTCATCCAGTTTTGTAGTGCTGCAGCTACAGCAGCTCCCAGGTTGAGGCTGCAAAAGCAGCAGGACCCTCCTGTAGTTACAGGACACGGAGGAACAAGCTGTGCCGAGCAGGGAATGCAGCTGCAAGGATTTAAGAGCAAGCTGAAGAGGCTAAATGTTAGCTCAAGAGCAAAGAGGTGTTTTGGGGGATGGATGCTCCATGATGCCTAGCTGAAGCGATGACCGGGGGGTTGTGATCAGCGAGCCAGCACGTTTTCAGAGTATTTACCAACAACAGCCTGAAGGGAAGGGAAAAATAGCTGCGGGAACCGTGCTGAAGTTTGCATGCTGAGCAACCAGCCAGACTCCCTCCTTCCCCTCCATTATCGCTCATAGCCAGGCAGGCAGCCTCCAGCCTCGTGGTGGAAGCAGGACAAGTGTGCCAGGAAGGCAACAGCCACCCAGGAGCACCAAGGCAAAGGGGATGTCAGGCTCTACTTCAGGCATTTTGAGAAGAGCAGGGACCGCTCTCCTGACCCCAAACATCCAGGCAACAGGCTCGGAGAGGAGGGGAGAGGTGAAGACAGGAAAAAACGTTTCCACAGTTGTTGGACTGCATACAGGCATTTGCAGGACCTTGAAGTGCCAAGGCCTTGGAGACAACAGCAGGAGGGGCAGGAAAGAGCGCAATCAGGTTGGCTAAGAGCCTTAACTTCCTAGAACGAGCGAGCCTCTGGTATCACCATCTCTCTGAAAGTCCCAAGTTCAGCCCCAAGCTGCCTCTTGTGCAAACTGTTTGGAAACCAGAACCCTAAGAAACATCTCCCCAGCACGAGAGCCAGCAGGCACTTGGGGCAGGGGCAGCAGCACCCCAAGTTCTGTGGGGTCACTGCTCCCACCCACCTGCACCTCTCCGTGCCTGCTTTGCTCAGCGGGGTACAAGGTGCTGGAGAGGCCACTGCTTCCCATGCGTTACGGGCACTGCGGTGTGACAGCCTGCTCCGGGGTCAGGTACCAAAAGCCACGGGCTCCCCTTCAGGAGCAAGGGACATCCCCTCAGACTTGCTGCTTGGTGTTTTAGGGAGGCTGGGATTTGTTGCAGACGTTCAGCTGCCCCCTGGGTTTGCCAAGTCAGGAGGCAGAGTAAGACACAGATCGCTGCGTCTTGATTTGATTGGTAGGGACAGATGAGAAACTGGGCAAAGAGCAGAAAGAACAGGCCTCGGGGATCGATGGCAGCAGGACAAGCCCAACCGGTTCTAACATTAATAATGCTGCACTACTTTCCTAACACGGCTACCACCAGCAAGACACCGGCTTTGCCAATCAGACAGCCTCCAATTGATTGCAGCTAACCAGCAGGCAGAGCCCACAGCTCAAAGCCTCGCCCCTCTCCCCGAAGGCTCCTCAGCTTTGGGGATGGATTTCTGCTTGCCTGCACTGCTGGGGACGCACAAACACAATGCAGTGCTGGGGGGAAGCTCTCTGCTTACTTCAGGGCAGCGAAGCAGGACTGCTGCATCCAGCTCGCAGCCCATGAGCGCTGCTGAGGACCTGCTGAGCTCCGGGCAGTCCCAGCCAGGAGCAGTCCCAGCCTCCAGCAGGCAGAGACATCCCTCTGATGCCGGGGAGTACCTGCTGCCTACCTCCTGTGCTGCCAGAGGCCAGCGAGATGCTAGCAGTGCAGGCAGAGCTCGACAGTCCCACACTGCCCCTCCTCAACTTCACTGATCCCACACTTTAGCTGCACCGGGGGCTTTCTGCCCGTCCCCAGCCACAAGCCCCTGTAGCACCTCCTGTGGGAACCCCTTACTGGCCCCGCACAGCCTTTGCTTCCTGCGGCACTGGATGGAGAGGGCTGGGGACCACCGGGGGACGGCATGCTCCGGCCCCAACCTTCCCCAGGGCACGGGGACGAGGCGGTGCTCTGGTGCCAAGCCACACCACGGGTGTAACGCAAGCCACCCCCAGCCCAGGTGCAGACGTCACGCGTCGGCACCCTGCTAATATCCCCCACCCTCTTACACATCCCGGATTGCTTCACGCAGAGAAATCCCGTCCGCGCTGAAGAGGGGAAAGGAGCCAAGACGTTTTTGTTTGTACAGGCTCGGGGAAATATTCGAGCACCAAATCGCTCTCAGAAGCCACGCTCTTACATAAGCATGAGAAACACAATCCCCGTCTTGTGAAGAAACAGCTACCTGCCTTCACCCCGCCCGCACGGAGGAGCTGGGAGCCGCGCGCTGTGCAGCCCTGCACGTTTTGGCAGGGCTATAAAAAAATAAAAAAAAAGGGGGGAGGAGCACCCACAGAGCTCTCCCAGAGGCTGTGTCATCCCATCTCCTCCTCGGCAGTGTGTAGCCTGATTTGTTTGGATAAGGCTCCATAGTAGGTTAGCGTTAGCACTCAGGCACACAGCTTGCCTGACATAGCTGGGAAGACACTGACAAATACTCCGCATGGGCTGTGCGCAAGGATTTACCTAATCCATCTGTCGGAAAGCCGTTGTCTTTACAGAAATCCGATGCTTGCAGTCCACTCGGCTCCCCAGGGACACCAAGTTGCATTTCATACCAAACATGGTCAGCACGGCTTCCAGATGCTGTCTGCCCCACAGGTCTGCCCCGCCAGCTCGGGCCACTTCTCAGACGAGCAATTCACAAACTTAACAGCGGGGAGAGAGACGCTAGGCTAGAGCGGATTTGGGCTTGCTGGTCTGGGCAGAGGGGGGCAGAGAGCTCTACAGACGCTCTCTGCGGGAGTTTCCCACCCACAGCCCCCTGCCCTGGTGGGGAGCGGTGCCGGGTGCTGCACAGCACAGCAGCATCAGCACTGACCTGCCCACACAGACAGCCTTCTGTCCGAAATATGCGAGGTGGATAACCAGCCCTAGCTTCGAGATCCTCACAGTTACCTCACGCTCAGCAGCTCCCGTGGACTAGCAGATGAACCTGCCCTGACCGCACTATCAGCGAGATGTGACAAACACCCAAACCCAAACACCAGGGAGGCAGAATCCCCAAATCTCCACCTCACACACGTGCCTGACTGGAAGCATCCCAACTCTTTCACCTCGTTGTGTTTAAACGATTCTTCAATCAGTCAGGCACCTTTTTCCTCTCCCGTTGGAGGCGAGGAAGCTTCGACACCCAGAGGAACCAGCACAACCCTGCTCAGGCGAGGCAGGAAAGCGCACCCAGACACCGCAACATGCTGCGCGCCTCCGACCCACCAAAAACCGGCAATAAAAGAGGGGTCCAAGGGCTCGGATCCGCAGCTAGCAGCCCACCGCTGCCCTGGCTGCTCCGGACCCGGGTCCGGCAGGGCGAGAGAGAGAAGAGGCTGAGCGGGGAAGGGAGGCAGAAGGCACCGGGCTGCTCCCCAGAGGAGCCCCGCGGGGCCGGCACTCACCGACTCGGCGGCGGCGGAGGCCAGGAGGAGGCCGAGCAGGAGGAGGGCGACGCGGAGCAGCGGCATGGCGAGGCTGGGCAGGACCGGGCTGAGCTGAGCTGAGCTGAGGCTGGGCTGAACGGCGAGGCTCCGGCCGCTCCCCGGCGCCGCGCTGCTTATAGCGGCCGGGCAGCCCCAGGGGCGGGGCGCCTCCGCCGCCCGACCCCCGGCGGTGCTGCCGCGAGGGCTGCGCGGGGGGGGGCACGGGGAGCTGCGGGCGTGCTGGGGGAATTGAGGGTGGTTAGTGGGGGGAAGGGGAAAAGGGGGGGGGGAAGGGGGGAGAAAGGGAAAGAGAAGGGGGGGAGAAAGAGAAATGAAGGAGGGGCAGGAAAAAAGGGAGAGAGAAAAGGGAGGGGGAGAAGGGAAAAGGGGGGGAGAAGGGAAAAGGGGGGGAGAAATGGGAAGGGAAAAGGAAAAAGGGGGGAAGGGAAAATGAAAAGGGGGGGAAAGGGGAAGGGAAAATGAAAAAGGGGGAAGGGAACAGGAAAAGGGAGGAAGGGAAAAGGAAAAAGGGGGAAAGGGGAAGGGAAAAGGAAAAAGGGGGAATGGAAAAGGAAAAGAGGGGGAGAAAGGGGGAGGGAAAAAGAAAATGGGAGGAAGGGAAAAGGAAAAAGGGGGGGAAGGGAAAAGGAAAAAGGGAGGAAGGAAAAAGGAAAAGGGGGGGAGAAATGGAAATGAAGGGGAGAGTGAAAAAAGGGGGGAAGAGGGGGAGAAAGAGGAAAAAGGGAAGGGGAAAAAAGGGGGGCAAGGGAAAAGGAAAAGGGGGAGGGGAGAAAGGGAAAAAGAAAATGGGGGGAGAGAAAGGGAAAAGGAGGGGGAAAGCAAACACACGGTATTTGTTCTCGTTTTCACAGCATTCCACAAGTGACAGTGTTACATTTCCAGAAAGCCGAGCGGGACTTTCTGTTTGAGTCTCTGCCACCGCTGCGGTTATCGGGCGGTGTGTTACATCACGCAGTTCTTTTCGGAGACAGAAAATGAAACAAACCGCTCCATCTATTTTCTGTGTAAGCAGCATGTACAAAAAAAAAAAAAAAAAAAAAAAAAGGCTGCTAAAAAAAAAATCGACAGCGGAGTTTAACTATTTCAGGTTTTTCTTGCCATTAATTACTTTGCCTGATCATGGGTATTTGGTTGTGTTTGTTGACAGCATCAGTTCCTGCCCTGTAACAGCCTGGGTGCACCTGAACCACCATACTGGCATGCCCTTTGTCCCTTGTTCACACTGCAGGTCACACTGGATTGCACTTTTTTATTTTATTTTATAGAGAGTACAATATATTCTTAACGAGGAAGCAATGCCCAGACTACAAAGCGCACGTGCCATGACCCCATCAGCCCGTTATGGATCCAAACTCTGCTAGATCTGGTTCTTAGCCCGCTCCATCACTCCTGTGCTGCCCCATGAGACCTTGTAGCTGCAATATGTGGACAAGCAGCCTTCCCAACTACCTTTGGGAAGAAATATATTTGGAGGGTGCGAGCTGAGGCCATGAGGTCTCATCGGGTTGTGTTAGGACTGTTCCTGCATGGCGACTTTGCTGGCAGGAGACCCTCCTTGCAGCACTGTCCTGAATTGGCTGTGGAGCTGGTTCCATATGAACTGACAAGGAGTGCTGCTCTGAGCCTGCAAACATAAAGCCTGAAGATGGCACACAGCCAGGTAGGGGTAGGAACTGGCCTGGAGGCCGGGATGGAGCTTCCTGTAATAACTGCCCCTGTGTGCTCAGGACAGCGATTTATCAGTAAACCTCTAGTTCACCTCAGCATCCAAGGCCGTTGAGGACGTCAGGGAGGGCTCTGCGCTGTGGGCTGGATTACTCCTCTTCCTTATTACCCTTGTTTCATCACGCAGAGTAGCTGATCAAAGAGCCACTCCTGGTGCAGCGGGGAGCCCAGCTCTCGTCAGTCTCCGGCTCTGGACACCCCGCAGAGGCGGGCAGCAGAAGGCAGGAAGGAACAAGAGCACATGGGATGGGGTGAACGTGCAAATGGCCTCTGCTAGGACAGCATCTGTCAGGCAGGGACAGCCTCAGCAGCACAAGGTGGACAGAAGCAGTGTAGTCCTCCCTAACCCTCTGCATGAGGCCCGTGTTTGTGTGCTGTGATCCCTCCACACCTCTTTCCAGGTAAAGCAGCAACCACAAAAGTGCTTTCGAAGACAGCTGCCTGTATTGTGGCTACAAACAGTGCTGACTTTCCTGTTAACTTCCTCTTGCAACAAGCACAATACACCTCCTGGCTTTTATACCCCTCAACACACATCTGTCCACTACAAAACGCCTCTGCGTGGCACCAGACCCCATTTTCCCTCCTAGGGAAGTTCTGATCGTGGTGAGCATTCCTGCTCTGACAGAGTGGACAGGAGCCAGCCTGCCTCCCTGGCCCTGGGACCACGCCATCGTCCATCACAGTCACACCTGTGCGCACAATCCTGCAAACAACCTGAAGGAAATCTTGGGCTTCTGGAAAACAGAAGAGAAAATTAAACTGGACCCTAATGTATTTTCCAGCCTCGAGAACAAATTTATATAACTCTACCGATGGCATTTGCAAAGCTCATTCTGTAGTTCTACCTCCCTACCAGACACACAAAACTTTCAGTGTCTCAAAAATAATCATATGAGAGGAAATGCAGCCACAAAAATCGTAACACAATTCTTTAAAACCATGACATAAAGTAGCCTGCTTCATTTTGCCCTTCAAATGTCTCTTCTTAAAACACTGCCGTTCTCCTCTCTCTGGAAGAATGCAGAAAAATCATGGGTATATGACATTCACATGGGCATATGACATTCACCGAGAGTGACAGGACAAATGGACCCAGATATAAGAATATTCAACTGAACTGTACTCTCCTGAAGCCTCACTAAAAGTGAGGGAAGCAGAAGGGAAAAAACAAAACAAAACAAAACAAAAAAAAACACCAAGCTTCAAATTTGTTCCAGACAGTGAATGCTCACATTCAAGGTGTATTGGTTCCCTTCTCCATTTAAAATTAGTTGGCAGAGAAATAACGTAGGCAGGCCACAATTGTTCCTAACCCCGTGCTCCTTGGTGAGCAGTTAACGAACTCTTACATAGAAAATAAACATAATGCCTGCCAGTTCCCAATACATGACACAAACACGCTGGAAGTAGAATGCAGTGCATTTGGAGAGAGGGCAATTGCATTTTTATACAACATCTGAAGAAATGTCTAGATAATCCTGAGCCCATATGCTGAGCCATCTTAGACAATTCTAGATCACAAATGCTACTGCATTGGGCAGGAAAAGGTATTTTTCTCAAGCACTGAGAAACCTTAGGTAGAGCTTAAAAAACATCCTACCTTCCAAGGGGTAAATGAACCCCAACAAAGATCAGTTCAGATACCAGCACTGCCCTTTGTACGTCAGTTAGTAAAATGTAGATGATCTAAACAAATAACTTCCTGTTTTAGGAAATGATTCCTGGGGAGGCAAAACAATGCTGTCCTGTACAGCCGTTTCTTATGGAAAGAATCCCTGGCCAAACAGGGCATTCTTATTCCATCCCCCTGGTAGAGAAGTTACATGTGATCCGGGTACATTCTCAGGGCATCTGCTGTGTCCTGGGCATATCGCCATTTCTTCTTCCACCTGCTGCCCTTCATGACACGCAGGTGTCACGCACAAAACAGTCAGCTGGTTAGAAAAGGGCATTCTAATCAGAAGCCAGGCGAGCACCGTGTACTGTGGTAAGCTAGAAAGCATAACCTCTGTGCTTCAACATCCCTTTCCCCCTTAACACATCTTTCCTCCACAGCTGTGTGTGACTTTCGTTTCATCTAAGAAGAAGAAAATGAAAACTGAAAATGCACTTATTTCCCCAAAACTTTTCCTTTCCAGGTCCACTTTAACCCTTCCCGCAGAGAAGAGGTGCGAAGCGAGGCTCTGCTTGGTGAGATCTTCTCCTTTGGGAGGAGGACATGGCCCGGTAAGCAGGGGCAACTTGGAGAGGAGGAAGAGCTGGACTCGGGAGATGAACAAACACAACCACACAGCGTGCCATCACCATGCCAGGCAGCATCTCGTGAGACGGGCTGCAGCTGACCCCCAGGACTGAGCACAGAGCTTTGTGCCGCAGCCCCTCGCTGCCCCTGCATGGGACTGATCCCCTGCAGCGCGGGAGGGAATCTGAGCGTGCGTCTGACCTGCTGCCACGCTGACAGCTTCAATTATGGGGCAGCAACCAAGCAGGGAGGACACAAATCTGGAAGGAATTCAAGCAGGTACCTCCCAAAACACTGTCTCGTATCGTGTGATCCCAGGGGCTATCGGATAAGCAGAAATATTGTTGCTGATGACTGAGGCTGTGGAAAGATACCCCGTAATTACACCAACAGCCCTGCCAGGACTTCTGTTACACAAGCATGGAGTTTTAGTCAGCTCTGACTAAACAACCAGAATTTCTGCTGGCAAAGGAAATTTAGTCCTACAAAGCTTAAAAAGGAACCAGGGAAGTGAAAATGAGTCTCTGTGTGATGGCTTGCACCTCTCAGAGAGGCAAGCGCAGCAGACTTCAGGAAAGGAAACCAATTTCTACTAAGAACTACCAGAGGATGTGTTGAGTCTCACAATTCATGCTCAGCAATGTGCTGCCAGCAGGCAGCTTTGATAGGGCCCGGGATTTTCCCATGTTCACTTTTACACTCACTAAGGTGGGTAGGTTTCAGCAGAGACAAATTCTCTGAAGGCCCATGTGAGAACTCAGCAGTCTGGGCCCACATCTGTGGCGTGCAGCCTTGCATAATCCTTCCTAGGAGCAACAGGTCCAGGAACAGGGAGGGAAACATGTCAAACGTGCATCGGCGCAGCGACATCCACAGAACAAGGAGAAACACGCAGCAAAGCAGCATGTGGAACTTCCCTTACTGGGAAGTGGAAAAAACGTCACGAGAGAATACTGAAGATCGTAATCTGAGTTCCCATAGCCAGAAATATTCCACGCCCACGACTGATGCTCAGCCACCGCCTCCCATGAAGCTGCCTTCCTCCCTCAGCCTCCTGCTCTCTTTTGCAGCCACTGAGAGCTCCACGGCCGCCCCTCACCCTTCTCCACCGAAATCTTACCTCTGGATGGCTCCGCTGTCCTTGGGGACACGGGTGTGCAGGCAGCAATGGCTCTCATGGCAGGAGCCATGTGTGCAGGGAAGCTCGTTCAGGCCCCAAAAATGAGCTTCAGCAGCCAGAAGCGGGTCAGAGAGCGGGCGCAGCGGGGCAGGAGGGGCTCCGGCACCTGCCCCTTGTGTGAGGCATACAAAGAAAACACTGTGTAACAGTAGAAACCCTCCCAAAAAAACAAGCAGAGCCCTACACAGGAGCAGCTTTGGGACACAAAGGTGTTGCCAGAGCACACATCTGGTGCTCTAGGGCCAAATGCTAAAGTAGGGACGGGCGGGCAGCGGGCTGGGACCCCACGGGCGGTGGGAGAGAGATGGAAGTGAACGCTGCTGGGCAGCGCTCCTTCCATGCCTTAAAGCCCCTCGACCAGGGCCCACACGGCAAAGGAGACACCACAAGGTTGAAGGAGAATCCCACGGAGCAGCCGCCTTGCAAGGTGCCCCGGGCCGCCATCGCCGGGTCCTCCCGGCCGCTGCGGGGCGCTGCCCCCCGCCGCCCCGCGGCCCCATCCGCCGTGAGATGGCGGCGCAGTTCCGCAGCTACGTGTGGGACCCGGCGCTGATCGTGGCGCAGATGGTGCTGCTGCAGGCCGGCTACTACAGCTCGCTCGGCCTCTGGCTCGCCCTCCTCGGCGCCCTCGGCAGCACCCGGCCCTCCCTGCACCAGGTCTTCAGCGACGAGGTGAGGAGGGCCGGCGTGGAAACGGGCCCGGTGCCGCCAGGGGCTGCCCCCCTGGGGAAACCGAGCTCCGTCTGGGGGTCCCGGGCCTGGGGGTGCTTCGTAGGAGCCCCCGGAGGGGATCCAGAGCCGGCCGGGGCTCTGGGCGGCATCAGGTCCCTGCGGGGTACCCCCAGAGCGGGCAGCCCCCCGCACGGTGTGCTGTACCCCAGTGCTGGGGTGCGGTGCACCCCGTGTTGTGTCGTACCCCAGCGTTGGGGTCCCCCCCCGGCTGGCAGTGCCTCGGGGGGAGGCAGAGCCGTGCTCTGTGCGGAGGCGGCCCCGGCAGGGCTGGGGGGGGGCTGCTGTAACGGCCCCAGCGCCTCTTACGGAGCGTGGTGGGCACAGGGCAGTGCCCGTGTGGCTGGGCTGAGGGCTGAGGCTGGCTGTGGTGTGTGCTGTGGTTTCTTACTGATAATGCTGTGCAGATTTTAGGCTTCTCAACCCCACCTGGGAGGCTCTCCATGATGGCTTTCGTCCTCAATGCACTCACCTGGTAAGTCAGCAAATAGCTAGAGCACACGTAGCACTCCTGTTATTCCAACAGTTCCCGTGTCTTGTGCTTGCTCTTTCATAACATTGAACTGTGTGAGAATTCAGCGTGACCACTGCCTCTCGCACATCTCCTGGAAGCCCAGTGCCCGGTCGAGCACGTCTGTTGAGGTCAGGTTATTCCCTGTCCCTCAGGTCAGCTGGGAACTGCTGGCTCTGAAGGTGACTTATCCTGATCCCAGATAAGTAATTTCTCTTTACTGCCTCAGTTTCCGAGCCCAAAACTGAGATTCTCTCCCATGAGAGATTTTACTGAACATTAGAATTAATGAATCTCAGCAAACACTGATCTGTAAACTGTATGGTACTTTGTGCCTGCCACTAGGCAGAGATTACTGGGGGAGATAGTGCAGAGAGCCAGGCAGGAATTTTTAAACTAAAAACTCATTTGCCTGCCATTGTATAATTAAAATACTGTCAGCCATTTAAATGTTGCTACAGTGTCTGTGAGCAAGGTGAGGAACAGCCTATCCTTAAAACAGTTAAGAAGTCCTAAAATAACTGGCACCAACAATTCCTAGTAGATCTTGCCATATCCCCTTTTCCACAGGCACAGTGCAGTGTGTTCATTCATCTCTGTCTTTACTTTGCAGTGCTCTGGGGTTGCTGTACTTCATCCGGAGAGGAAAGCAGTGCCTGGATTTCACAGTCACAGTTCACTTCTTCCATCTTCTGGGCTGCTGGATTTATAACTCGCACTTTCCCTCAACTCTGACGTGGTGGCTGGTGCACATCGTGTGCACAGCGCTCATGGCTGCAATTGGGGAGTACCTCTGCATGAGGATAGAACTCAGAGAAATCCCCCTGAATTCTGCCCCCAAATCCAACGTATAAACTTGCTCTGGCAACAACATGCTGCATTGCATCATTGTTTCCAGCACAAGTACATCTAATGCCTGAAAGTCATCACTGAAGAAGCACAGCAGGTCTGTTTAGACTTTTTTTTTTTTTAAGATCTTGGTGACTGCGTGAGTGTGAGCATCTCCTCTGTCATCATCAGACAACGGGGAGGAGCAGATGTTTATTTTATTAACACAAAGCATTAATGACTGTACGGCAAGTGTGCTCTTAAGCTCTTCATTCATGAGACTGTTGAAAACCAAGTAGCAAATCTTCATGCGTGGGGAGCACCTGGAATTAAGCAAATGTGAGAGGTCCCTGTATGGGTATCGCAGTGGTCAGCTCATCTTGCAGGAGCTGGCACAGTGGGCAGTGGGGCCAGGAGTTGCTGCTACCCAGTTGTAATTTGCCTGTGATTTGGTTGGAAAGAAGTCAAGGAAGTGAATGGATGGGGGAAAAAGAACATAATTGTACTTAATGTGAATCACCAGCTGAGACCCTAAATAACCTATAATCTTAGAGGGTTTTGTTTGCTGTTTCCATGTTTAATACATAGAAATGTCAGACAGCAGTTTGCTGAAGAAATCTTTTGTAATAAAAGTATTATGTTGCTGTGAGTGTGTTACTCGGATGCCGAGCATTTCAAGAAATACCATGAGTGTCTGTATTGTGGCAACAGAGAAGTATCGTGGGAAATCAGGCAGCATAACGCGCACTTCAGGAAGTGTGTCCGCAGCCCAGGGCCTGCACCTGCTTAGTCCTAGGCTGGAGCTGTTTTGGGGAAATCTGCAAGAGTTTCTAGAGCCACACTACCCTTCCCAGTTACCGGGGTCTTCCTGTCAGGCTTCAGACTAGCTCTGCTGCTAGATTTTTGATGGAGGTACCACTTATTCAAGTAAGAAACTGCTACCTGGTTCTCAAGTGATCAGATGCATCATCATTTAGAGATGCTTCAAAAAACCTCACCTGGTGGGCCAGCACAAACAAAAACCTTACAGCTTAAGGGGCAGACCTGCATCCTGCTGTCTGCTAAGGGGTGTTTTGTTTGTGAGATCCCAGAAGACAGCAAAGCAAGTCCTGAAGAAAGATTTTTCTCCTGTGCAGCATCTTGCTGCAATAACTTTCCTTTGTATGTCAATGTTTGTAAATGCCAGTTTGTGTAAATTATTTGCTAATTTAGTTTGTTGAGAGTTGAGCGAATGATTTGAGGTTGATAAACTCTTTGGAGTTGCTCTTTTGACTTTTATTACTGGTGAGAAACTACTTCCATTTGAGCTCTGCTATCCACATATTATGGATCCAGGCAGGGTGAAATTCTGACACGAAGTATTTTGGGGGGTTGCTGCAAAGAAGGAAGGATTGATGGCTGCATGTGTTTAGACAAAAAGCTTCTTGTAGTCTGAGATTTCACCAGTACCTATTGCTAACCTACCCCCTTTAAGCCCAGTTTTAGTCCCATCATGAGCATAGCAGCAGTTTTTCAGAGGAAAAACTTTGCACAAGTTTTTCTGTGCAGGAACCAAACCTTTCTGGAGGGCCACCCTGAGGGCATTTCCTACTGCTTCCCCTCTGTGCTGTGAACTCAGCAAGACATTTATCCCTCCTTAAACCATTGGTTTCTCCCATATGAGGATACTTGCCTTCCTTCCAGTCACGATCAGCCCAGACACAAACTGGTGCTTGGTCTTCCAGTAGGTGCCAGTATCTCCTTCAGAAACGAGACCCACGTGGACGATCACGGCACACGGCACAGAGCATGCCCTGCCTTGGGGCTGCCGAACACCGGCTCGCTTTCATCACTTGTATTTTAAGAGTCGTTCAGGGTCATTTTGTCCTCTCCTGCTTTTTGTTGTTAGTATTGAGAAGGAACGTCCCAGCCCTGCACAGGGAAGGTTTGCAGGTTTAATTCAAGGCTGAATACCACACCAAATCCCAGTGTTCCTTAGGGATGATTTCCAGGCAACTGTGGAACAGAGGACTGGGTGAGTGAATATAGGTGAGCGTACATAGAGGAGAGGAGAGAAAAATCACGTTAGTCCCATTTCTTAAAGGAGAACAGACAGCAGATCCCAGGGTTGCTCTGAGACTGGGTTAAAGAGGTGCTAGCTGTGTTCCCATGGAGGAACAGGGATGAAGACTTTGGGCCAAGGAACACTTACCTCCGTGCTTTCTGTATGCATAAGATAAGCTTTGACTGCTTTTCACAGACTTCCTTGCAGGGGGATCCGAAATTTCAGTGCAGCTTTGTATCGGGGGACAATTGGGTACAGCAAGGACACAAGACAACAACACCAAGGCTGTGGGACATCCAGCACTGCACTAGCAGCAAGCACGCTGCAGGATCAGAGGTGCTTGCTTTAAGCAGGCTCCCTTTGAGGGATCAATCTGTACTGTGCTTTTTATTTTGTAAAGGAAATCAACCATAGCTGTCCTAGTCACAGGGGAAGTTCTGCAAAAAAATAAATACTAATTGAGGAGAAAACCTCTGAAATTAATCACTCCCATATTGTGAAACCTAATTATCACTTGTGTGGATTGTCAGGTCTCTGCAGCACCTTTGGCTTTAAAAAATTCTGCTGCTCCATACCTGAATGGTGGCAGATGGTCTTGGTTTCTTAATGATTTTTGTGTGTGTGTGCAATGGAGTTGGATTTGCTTTCAGGGAAGATTTTCCCCAACACCTGCTCTTCTTAGAGACAGTGGTAGTATCAACTAGCTATCTGCACCCAAGGTTTGCAAAAAGGTCTCTGGGTTCTTGGAGATCTCTGCTGTGACTTCTACATCTTTCCCCCTCCAAAGCCATTTAAAAGTACAAAATTTTAAGAGAAGATGCCAAATTCAAAGAGAAGTTAAGGAAGGGTGATTATGAGGGGCTTATGTATTCCCTAAAGGCATTAAACACCTGCCCTAAAGATGAATCAGGTGCAGTTTCTGGATTCAAAAGACTCCGCCCTTGGCTGCATGCAATACCTCCTCAGCTTTCCCCTGCTGCAACCAACAGGCTGGAAAAAAAGGTAATGTGGGAAGAGGGGACTGGATCAAGCAACATACACTGCTGGAGCAGAACAGAAAGGAAAAAAAAAGCCGAGTGGTTCAGTCCAGGCTCTGCAGTGCTCTGGTTTAGCCTTTCTCCCCCACATATCATCAGGCTTTGTGCAAGCAATGCTGAGTACAGAAGTGGTGGCTGCAGAAAGCCTGTTCAACCTTGCACTGAAGTGCTGTCCAAACACCAGCTGGTCCTCACCAACTTACTGCTTGGAATGTGCCTCCATCCATTCCTTCCCTCCTGGAGCTGAAGGATAGGTGATAGAGCAGGTAGGAGAGCACAGGAGTGCCAGGAGAGGAATGTGATCTGTCACTGAAGAGCCCTGAGCCACTGCTCCCTTACCAAAAACACCACCAGTGCCTTGATAAGCGGCCAGTCAGTGCAAACAGCCAAAGTGAAGTACTGAGGGGAGTCAGACTGAAACATCCTGTTAAACATGGACAATTCAGGTCTGATGAAAGACAGCTGGGTCCCTTAATCAGAACATGTAGTTCACAGCCACATCCAGCTGTTGAGCCCTAATTTAGAGCATGATGAAACCAGCTCTTTCCCTATTCAGCAGCAGCACCATATGGGGAGCACACTGGAGCAGCAGGAAGACCCAGCAAGGCTCACGGTGCTCTTAGCGAGGGGCTGGCCCCAGACCTTCACAGGAGCAGGTAACAGGCCCATGCTGTGCCTCCAGCTCTCATGGCCATGCACAGTAAGGCAGGGCACAGAGCTTCATCAGCATCCTTAAAGCACAGCTGCCTCGTACTGCCCAGTATCTGAGCCTTTATAGCACACCCAGGAGTCACACGTAAGCACCCCTCTATTGAAAATACTTTTTATGCTTGTACTGAAGTTGCAAAGGAAGCTAGAAGAGACTGCTTTCAAACAAGACGCAGGACAAACAGCTTCAGCCTCTACAACATAATTTAATTCTCTGGAATTACACACAGGTACTCACAGAGCTGCTGACAGATACCACTGGGAAAAGCTGTAAAGCAAAAGAGTTGCCACAAATAATTGTTTTTTAAAAGGTAGCTTGGCACCCCTTCTCACAAGTATTTTTGCCTTTCCGTTTCCTTAGAAAAGGGATTTACACATAACACAGTTACTCAGGAGTCCAGATGTGTGCTAGTGAAGAAGTCATGCACTTGTGATTATTCTTCAGGGGGTTTTCAAAGTGTCTTCTAAGAGAGATGGCCAGTACCTCTATGCTTTTGGCAGGACAAACACCATCCCCAGCACCTCACAAATACCAGCATGAAAATTCCCATCTAATTTTCAGTGCCTAAGTCAAAAATCTGAGGAGCCGATCTGGTGGAAACAGGCAGCTACACAAACAGGTTTCCCTCCAATAACCAAGAGTGCAAAAGAGTTCAGTGTTCACAACCAAAGAGTGTCAGTGTTCACAACCAATTTCCCATTTTTCCCCAAGTCCTCCATCCCACGTGTACAGTCCACAAATTCTGCAGGCAGCCAGAGCCATGCCCGCGCCTTGAGGCGAGAGGGGACAAGCATTATCCCAGATTACAGAGGAACAACAAAGCCCACAAGATGCTGCCGAGCTCTTCCACATCTCACAGGACAGCGCCGTGTTCACTGAGCACCACACACTGCAATCCTCAAGGGTCTGGAGAAGAAGATGATCAGAAAGGTGCCACGACGCGCTGCCCCCACCTCTGTTGTGGTACTTACAGAGCTGCGGGTCCTGAGTTCAGCCAAGCGATGATGAGGGGGATGCCGAGGACAGAAACTTTGGGAACCTGGGTCCCGGCAGTGCTCTGGGCCGTGCTGGGGCTGCAGAGGTCAAACAAACTGCCTCGAAACTTGACCTTTCGGGACTCCCTCCTCAGCATCTCCCAGACAGCCGCTGCTTCCTTCTGGCACTCCCAGAGCACCGTCAGGGCACAGATGTGAAATTCGTCCCAGTACCTGCAGCCCGCAGACATCGCACCGTCAGTCCCTCTGTGTGGTGAGGCCAAGGAGCCAGGCAGAGCCTCGCCGCCCCGTGCCAGCCCTGCAAGCGGCTGCAGCCTCAGATTTTTGGACAGATTGTCCAGCTGTGGGCTGAAACAGCTCAACAGGAGCCACGCAAGGAGCCTGGCCCTACAGCCCTTCACTGCTCTTCCTCCTTCCCCACACCGTCACCCATCCTCTCCGCAGTCTCTCAGGGCATCTCAGTTAAAATTCCAAACATCACTGAAATTTGTTGTTTCCCCCCAACCCCTCCCGCAAGTCAGTAAAATCCATTATTTTTCATCATCTTGTTTCCTTTCAGCACTGAGCACCCCGAACATCTGAAACTGGGGTCAAAGGCCCAGCACACTTCATTTATGGCTTTCTTCAGGCTGATTCGGGGCAAAAACAGGCACAGAGGGGAGAACAACGGCTCCTGCAGCCTCTCGCGGATTTATAAATAACATCAGCAGAGGCTGGGGAATTGTGTTCTCATTAGACACCTCTATTTATCTCAGTATTATCCTGCACAAATAGAAGCCATTCTGTGGCAATAGACTTCTGAGGAGCTCCAGAAACACAAAATAGGCGCGGGTCTAGAAAAGGTGCAGCGGGTGCTGCTCTGCTGGCCAGCAGCCTGCAGGACCAACCTTGCTGCTTCCAGCCCTGAGAGGTCTGGATTTCTCCTTTCCAAGATCTCCTTCTTACCTTTGATATAGAATCCAGGGGGGTCAGAGAAGCTGATTTTGAGCTGTTTTGAATGAGTTCCCTGCCCTGCAGCTGCCCACAGGCAAGGACAGCAGGCACCAGGCTGAGCCACGTCTCCCTGCCCTGCTCCGGGACGGACCAGGAGAGGCTCCCCCTGCCTGGGTTTTGTTTGTTTTTTTTTTGGGGGGTGGCTGCTGAGTGTTTGGGGCTCGTGGAGCATTAGGCTCAGTCCCTGACTACCCAAGGGCTGTGCTTGCAGTGATGTGTTGGGGAGGGGGCCAACAGCCTGTGCGGCTGCAGCGTGCAAGCAGCACGGCTGCGTCCCAGCGCAGCTGGATTTGCAGGCAAGGTCCCTGCTTTGGAGACAAACCCACAACACAAACCAGCCGGAGTCTGGAAGTCCCCAAATGCCACGGACCCTCCTCTCCTCCGGAGAGGCAAGCCTGACAACTCCTCCCGAATCAGGTTTGTTAGCGAGGGCGACTGCAGCCCCCCAGCGACCTGCAGTCAAGACCCCAGCGCTGCCAACCTGGCACAGATTGCCCAGCGTGGTTTGAAGTCGCGGTCCCCCTCCTAAACAAGGGTTTTGCCAAGGGACAGACAAGGCTCTGAGCCTGCTTGCTGCTAACCTTCCCCCGTGACTCCTTCCAATGAGGAGAGCAATTGATCTGCCCCCCCCGGGCCACCAGCTCACCGCGGGGTCCCTCGGGACGGACGGGAGCTGAACAGACCCTGCACGGGATGGGGCAGCTTGCTTCGGTGTCAGCGCCCCGAGCTGGAGATGACACCTTTGTCCAGGCAGGCAGGAGCACTTCCTTTATTTAGTTTTCTTACCAGGCTTACGTCAAAACGCCAGCTGTGATCGAGTTCATTAAACAGAGTCACTGTGGCAGAATAAATACCCTGAGATAATGAGAGCCCGGCGTCAACCCAGGCAACCCCTCGCCTTCGCTCCTGAGCTGCTGCCACTGCCCCAGGCTGGCAGCAGGCAGCTCTGCCGGGAGAGGGTTTAGCCTGGCTTAAATATTTGGGCAAAACATGGCTGGGGGAAGCAGCTGCAGCCTGCTTCTGCTTTCAGCGGGGATCGCAGTCCCTGGTCCTTCACCCTTCACAGCCTCCATCTGTTCAGGCTGCAGTCGGGCAGGGGAGCACTGCGCACACAGAGCCGAGGTGCCGACACCACGCCGCCTCTCATCCCCATCTCCATCCCTGACCCACGCTCCCAGGGAGGGGAGCACAGGGCCTTCCACAGACAGGCAGATGGCAGCTGAGGAGGGTAGGGGTTAAAGGCTGTAACTCAGAAATATTTCCTGGCAGAAAAATGGGACATCATCTTTTTCCTCCAGCCACAGCAAGCCCAGCTTGCCATGCACTGCCACCTGCCCACCAGGACCAGCACAAGCACTCAGCCTGGCCAGGAAGGTCCCATCCCGAGCCCCCCTTCCCAGGTCCTGTTCTTTCCTATTCAGTGCCCCAGAGCCTGTTGAAAACTTCCTCTTACACTTCATCTGAGCAGGAGCCATGAGTTTCAGCACACAGCAGTCACACCTCCGGCAGCCCCCCAGGCACACGCTGAGCCACACACACGGCTGTTTTCTGGTACCGAGGAGCCACACACATCACAGCCTAGGAAAAGCAGTTCCCATTTCAGCCCTGCCTCCCACCGCGTCCAGGGAGGCATTTCACCCTAAGCTAGGCTGTCTGGTGGAGGAGGAGGCAAGAAGGAGCAGGACACAGCCAGCTCCCCATCAGCGGGGTTTCTGTCGGGGGAACGCATCCCCAGAGTGAATAATTAGAAATGAAAGCACTGAGGGTAGTTAGTTCTCGATTCTTTTACCTCTTTCATTACTATTCTGGGTCTCCTATAGTTAACATCCTCCCAGCACTGCAGTCACACAAAATACCAGGGGCAGGTGGCAATTCCAGCCTGAAAGATGAGGGGTTGGGAAGGGAGGGAGGCAGTGAGCCTGCCCGGGGCTGCAACACCTAGCTGAAGGCAGCCTGCCTCCCGCAGCCAGCTCCTGGTGCCTCCATCCCAATGCTTGGGGATCCAGGTCGAGTCCTGCCAGCCCCACACCTGCAGGGGGTCACGGTGCAAGTCCTGGGGGCTGGAGCTATTTTTAAGGGCTGAGGATGCAGGCTACGCCCGGAGGTGGATGGATGCAGGGAGCTCTCCCTGTGTTTGGGGTCAGAGGAAGGTACACAGCAGCATGGAGGGCTGCTGGATGTGCACCCCCAATCACCCAGCCCCTGTCCTCTCAGCGCTGGTGGGGAGCCCGTGAGGATCTGGGGCCCAATCCCACCCCCCCAGAGATGGTACCCACAGGGTGGGACATGCAGGGGGTCCTGGCATGGGGCCGTACTCACCCACAGACCCGGTGCAGCCCCTGGGGCTCGATGCTCTCCTCCTCCTCGTATGTGGCCATGTTCTCCCCCAGTTTCAGGACGCAGTCCGAGAAGCCTTGGTAGACATCTGTGCACGCGGTGCCCAGCACCCGGTGCCCTGCCAGCCACCGAGGGGTCGGAGTGAGCTCAGAGACCTTTGGGGACAGTGCCCACCTCCTTCCTGGGGCAACCCAGGCAGCCCTGGGCCACCAGGGCAGGGCAAGCTCCCCTTTCTGAGCAGGACGCACGCAAACCATGCACCCATCGCTAGTTTTCCAGCTGTGCCTGTTTTTTTTTGTTTGTTTGTTTGTTTGTTGTTTTCCCCTCCCGCGCGGGGGGGTGGTCAGAGAGGTGATGTGGGGGGCAGCCTGGGTACCTCCCTCCCTGCCTGCCCTGCTCAAGCTGAGGACAGGAACAGGGGGGCACAGCCAATGAGGAACCCCCAGATAAAAGCCACAAGGACACAGACAAGAGGCAGGGGACCCCCACCAGCATCCCCCCCCTGCACACCCCACAGACCAGCACGGAACATTGCCCCTGCCCAGAGCCCCCACACCCAGCCCGGGCAGCGCCTCTCCGGCTCCGGCACCCAAACCCCAGCCGGGGCAGCGCCCACCACCCGCCGGGGGTCGCAGCCTTACCCAGGGCGACGAGCAGGACGAGCAGCACGGCCGTGCCCCGCCGCTGCCCCATCCCGCAACCCCGATCCCAATCGGGATTCCGATCCCAATCCCGTGCCGGTGCCCCCCATAGCCGCCAGCGCTCCCCGCCCCAGCTCCGGCCGCAGCTAATTAGCGGCTTTGACCACGGTTAATTAATGAGGGGGCCGGACCGCCGCTAATGAGCACCTGGAGGGGGCAGCCCGGCTCCTCCTCGCACCCCTGGGGCAGCGCCCCCCGGATCTGCGCGGCTACCGGGGCAAAGCCTGAGGGGGGGGGGGGAGGGAGGCGGAGGCACCCCCCAGCCCCCAGCCCGGCCCTTTCGGACCTCCCCCGGCTGGCTTCGCACAGCCCCCGGCTGGGGTCGCTCTGCCCCTTTCCTGGATTCCGAAACCCGTCCCGTCCCTCCCTCCATCCCTCCCACCACCCCTCCATCCCTTCACCCCTCCCTCCATCCCTCTATTTCTCCCTCCCTCCCTCCCTCCCCAGCCGCACTCCGCGCCCCCGACCCGTGCGCTCCGGGAGCCCCCTGCTGGGCTCGCCCCGCTGGCTGCCGAGGAAGCCCCGAGAGCCCCCCCCGGCCCGTGCCCCCCGGAGCTGCAGCTCCCGGCTCAGGGCACGGGGACCCCGCTGCCCCCCGGCAGCAGCGACCCGGGCAGGACACGGGGTGCCGCGGGGCCGCGCTCCCTCCTCGTGCTCCTGCTCCACGCTTTTTGCTTTCCGTGCTCGCCCCCGGGCCCGGCAGCCACTTGTAATTCCGCAGGGTAAACCAACGCCAAACGCTAAACAAAGACCTAAGCGTGTGTAGGTTCAAAGCCTCAAACTTTAGCACCTACAGCTATAAAAGTTTCTCTGTTGATCCTGGCACCATCAATTCCCATCGCTGCGGTATCCCGAAGGGGATCGTACAGCATTTTGCATCCTTGCAGCCCGGCCCTGGCTCTTGGCCAGTGAGTCACTTCTCTTTACTGCAGCTGAAATGGGAGCAGGAGGTTTCCTGGCTGCTTTGGTGACATCGCTCTGGGGGCTGGGCACGTCCCAGCTCACAGCCTGGTGACAGCTCTGCCACTCCAGCGGCCCATTAATCCTGCTGGTGGATCAGCCCACCGCCTCCTCGCGCAGGAGATGGGTGGCAGTTTTCTCTCCTTTTCCAGGCTGGAGAGATGGGGGTCGCTGGGGTTTTACCTGCAAGGCTGGTGGGAAAATGCTGCCATGCTCCCCAGAAGGAAACCCAGGGGAGCGGAGCCCTGCAGCTGCTAACTCTGACTGTAAGGCTCCTGACCCTGGCCGGGCATCCTGGGGACTGCTGGTCCCCGAGCCCAGCAGGGGGATAGCTTTTCCTGGTGCCTGGTGATGGGGTGCGGGGAGGAAAGATTCCCAGCCCCTCTGTACACAGGCATCACCCCCGACGTCTCCATCCCCTGGAATCCAAAGCAAGTGGAACCCACCAACCTGCAAACACAGCGGGACGCCAAACCAAACACAACTCTCAGGCAGAAAGTCTGGGTCAGGAAGGCACAGCTCACTCCCTTTATTCACAGCACAGTGGCTCGGTACATCGCCCCACAGATCTCCTCTTGGAAGCTCACCTCCTGCTCCTCCCAGCCCCGAACCTCCGGCAGCTCTGGAAGGAAAGCCAGCAACACGGCCGCCTTGCTAACGAGCTGGGCGTTGATGGGGGTCTCTGAGGCAGAAAGACCCCCGCTCAGCCAGCAGGGCATGCTGCACGCTGGGGTTCGTACCGATGGCAGCGGCGCCTCGCCCTCACTGCGGGTAGTGGATGGTGAGCGCGTGCTCCAGGCTCTCGCTGCAGGAGCGGGTGCAGCAGGGTTTGACCCAGCGCTGGGCCGACGGCCGGCAGAGCACTTTGGGGGCTGGCAAGTGGAAGCGCTGGGGCAGGGTCCCCAGCACGTCCTCCTTGGCCTCGCCAGCACCCAAGTTCTTGGTGAGAGGCTGCGGGTCCCCCAGCGGGGTCCTGGTCTCGGGGTCCATGGGCACATCCTTGCTGCTGGTGGTGCTGGTGGCTGGGCTGCCGACGGCCGCCTCCGTGACCTCCTGTGGCTTTGGGGTGAGGTGGCACATCCTGCGCCCAAATCCAAGAAGCAGAAGGGGGCATTTGTCCTGCCCTGGACAGCCCAGCCAGCACTAGGGCATGGCTCAGCGTGGCTCCATCAAACAGCCCGCAGGGAGGGAGCACAGAGGGAGAGGCTCTGGAGCACAGGGAAGTGCCTGTGCCAGGCCGCCATGGGCTGCAGTGCCCACGGGGTGCAGGGAACGGGGCGGTTTGGTGCACCCCAGGCTGGCCCTGAGCCCAGACCTCCGGTACGGCTGAAGCCAGCACCCTCCCAGACCGCCCCAAACCCACCTCTGATTCACATCCCTGCAGTTTATCCCCCTTTAGCTCTTCCTCACCCCTCCAAATGTGTGCCTTCGCATGGCAGACAAGCAGGGCTGGGGGCGCGGGGCCCCTCTGCCCCCCCGGCCTACCTGGGAGGGACCGGCAGGAGGCCGGGCAGCCTCTGCGCCGCGAGCGAGTGCCAGCACTGCACGGCCACGGCGTGCAGCCGCAGGATCCTGCGGTTCGTGCGCTTCAGCAGCCGGAGCAGCGACAGCTCCTTCAGCACCTGCAGAGCGGGGCGGGCAGGGTGAGCACCCCGAGCACCGCAGCCCCCGCACAGCCCCGCCGCGGGGACCCTCACCTTGCGGAGGTGGCTTTTTGGATCCCTGCAGCCCAGTGGGCAGGGCTGGTCCCCCATGTCTCCAGCCTGGGAGAGGGAAAGACAAGGAGACAGGTTAGGGTTAGGGTTAGGGCTAGGGTTAGGGTTAGGACTGGGGTTAGGGTGGCATCGAGCTCGTCCCAGCAAGCATCACCGCAGGCTTGCACTCGCTGGGCTCCTTTGGGGACGTGGGGGCATGGCCCCACAAAGCAGAGGTCCGTAATTTGGGAAACCCAGCAGGGGCTTCTCCCAGCCCATGGCATTGCCCAGGAATGTCCCCACGACGGTGGCTGGGGGGCACAGTGCCATTCCGTGGGGCTGTACCTCCTGAAGGACAGCTGGCTCCTTTTTGGGGGCCTCAAATGGCAGTGTAAGGCCACAGGGTGAGGTGCTGGGGCAGCAGCCGTAGGGGACAAGGGCTGGGTTGTGCTTGGAACTGGTGGTGGCAGCGAGGACAAGGGCTGTGACCTCATGCCTCTGTGACACCACAGCCCCAGTCTCAGCACCCAGCTGCGCAAAAGGGACGAGGGACAGTCCTCTAATGGGGGGCACAGATTAATGGGGAGCCAGCTCGGGTGACACAGTTCAAGACGTGGCTGGGAGTGGAGCTCCCCTTCCCTTCCTGGGGTATGGAAAAGCTGCAGGACCCCCCTGCTCCAGCTGGGCCCAGGGAATTGGGCAGGGACAGCCCAGGACACCAGGGTGGGGACAGGGGAGCTGCCAACCTGACTGTGGATGTCCTCGAGCAGATCCTGGGGACAGCACGGGTGCACAGAGCAGCTCCCAAGAGCAGAAGAACTAGGGCACAGGGCCAGGTCTGCAGGTCGAGGGTCATCCCGTTCCTTCTTCCATCATCCCACAAGCCGGCAGCAAGCGAACCCGCGTAGGGCCAATGCCCAGCAGTCCGGGTACAGCCCTGGGGGGATTTACTCACATTTACCCGTGCCCGACTGCTCGGTGTGGGCAGCAGGACACGGCTGCACTGCCACATGCTTCATTCAGCTGGGCACGTCACGGGGGGAGACCAGGCGAGGAGGTGAGCCCAGCGCACTCGTGGACCTGCCGAGGAGAGCACACCACCACTGCCACGAGCAGCTTTGGAGGGCTGCCTTTTGCAGGTGTGAGCTATAAAATCCTGTTGTGGCTGAACTGAGACCTCCCTGCGTTTGTGTCCGTACGTGAGCATGCGTGCACGCTTCACACACTTCGATCCCCGATGGCATCTTCCCATGGGAAGCTCTCCCTTCCTCTGCTCCTGCCCAGAGAGGAGGAAAACCAAGCCGTGCAGGGACCAAAAGGCTGGCGAAAAGCAGTGGGGCAGAAACAAGCAGCTGGCCCTACCTTGCACAGTGGGCAGGCAGCTCCTCTCCTGGCCATGAGCATCTCTCCCAGCCCCACGGTGCCCTCAGCACCATGCTGAGCACCCCTCAGCTCCTCAGGGCCAGGGCTGCATGACCGCACTGGGGTGATGGGGCAGGCACCCACGGGGAGCCCCGCTTCCCCCCGGCCCGGCCGCCCGCCCAACGTCAGCGGCTCCGCGTGCTTCCCCGCCGCCGTCCCCTGCTCTCGGTACCCAGATGACTGTGAGCAGCGCTTTGCCAGGCCGGGGAATGTGTTTTCACCCAGCCATGTTTAACCACAACACAGCAACAGAGAAGGTGGCTTAAATGTCACTGCTGGAGGAGGCTGTTTCGGCTGCTCCTCCTCCCACTTTCCCTGCTGGCTGAGCGGGGCCCGGGTGGGTGTTGGGACCCTGAGCTGCCGGGATGGTTTTGGGAACGAGGACACACCGGGATGCCCAGCCCTTGTGCAGCACCAGCTCCATGGGCTGTCTGCAGGAGACCCCAGGGCCACCTTCTCTCCCCGTGGGTTCCCACATGGCAGCATCAATGGGGTCACCATGCTGAGGGCACAGCCCACCAGCGTCCCCATCCACCTCCATCCCCAGCCCCCTTCCCACCCTGAGGGCTCAGGTCGGGGGGGGCATGGCCCCGCAGCCCATACCTGGAGGGTCCCACGTCCCCTCCTGCGGCTGCCTCAGGAGGAGGCGGTGAGAGCAGGAGCGTTGCGCGAGGCAGCCTCCCACGCGGCCCGCGGTGACCTTCTCCACCACACTCAGTGCGCCCCGGTGCCGCGGCAGACAGGGCGGCTCGCGCACCCTCTGGCTCCCACTCGGCCCCCCCCAGCAGGTAAGGGCTGCACCGGCCCCCGGCCAAGGCGGGGGGCTCTGGTTTGGGGCAGGGAATGGGGAGAGGGGGGCTCCAGGCAGGAGGTAATGGGGTGTCCGAGCTGTTTGGGGGAGCAAAGTGCTTTGGGGGAGAGCCTGGAGCTCAGCAGTGCCATGCTGGGGTGAGCAGGAGGGTGAGGGAACATCACCTGGTTTGGGGGTGTGTGGCTTTGCACCCACCTGAGCACCCAGGGTGGCTGTCCCTGCCAAGCTCCTGTCCTCCCCTGGCCCCACAGACAGCAGGGAGGTCACCAACCCCATCCCATCTTGCCCACCCTTCACGGTGGTGTGGCACAGCTCTGCTCCGAGGGCTAACGGGGCTGGTCCCGGGCACCAGGGCAGAGAGAGCCCGCTTGCCCCAGCCTCTCACAGCCCCTCGCCAGGCCGTGCCCTCACCCTGCAGTGGTGCAGAGCAGCTGCGGAGGGCACAGCACCCACCTGGTGCCGGCTGGGGGCTGCTGCAGGCATGTCCAGCCCGGAGATATCACCTGCTTGGGGCTGTGCTGCATTTCTATTAAGCCGGCTGAGTTTTAAAGCTGATGTTGTGCAGGGGAAAAGAAAAAATAATAATTAAAAAAAAAATCATGATTATGGCAGAAAAGAGCATCCCTGAGTGGCCGGGCTCTGTCACTAACCCCTGCTGCTTGTGTAGCCCCCATGAAAGTAAGAAGAAAAGTGTGGTTTCCCTGGCGTGGGAAGCCAGCCAGGGCTGGGAGCTGAGCACAGGGGGAAAACAGTGCGGGCGGTGGGACCTGTGGCTGGCATTCAGCAAGCCAGAGAAATAACTCAGCACCAGCTGAACCTGCTGCTTTTTGGCAGCTCCTGCCCAACTTCAAACCTTGCTCTTGCATCTGTTCTGCCTCCTGGTGCCCCTGCCTGACCCACTGTTGGTCACATTGGCCCCAAGCCCTAGGAGGGGCTTCCCTTGCCCCCCGTCAGCCCTCCCCAAACCCCCCACGGGATCCCCGAGCTGTCTCGGTGAGATGGGGATGGAGCCAGCCCAGCCTGGCCCTGGCCCCTTCCCCCTGAGGTTCCACCCTGTCCGCACAGCACCTACAACCCCGAGGGGTGCAGGGACAAGCCGGCCCCGAGGGAGCATCCCCCCAGGGCCCGATGCTCCCCTGCATCCCCCTGGGACCGATGTCACCAGCGTGGGATTATTGCCAGCCTGACAGACGCTGTGTGCCCAGCCCCACCGCTTCCCAGCCCTGTCACCCTGCTCCCGGTGCTCTCCTAGATGCTCCTGCTCTCCGAGCCCCACGGGTGACGCAGCGCCTCCAGGACCTGCCCGCAGCAGCCCCACAAAATGCCTCAAGAAGGGGGGCTGCCGGAGGGTGCCGAAAGCAGGACCGTCATGGGGGGGCTCAGCCTGCCCCTGAAGAAGCGGGACATGACAGCGAGGAAGGCGCTGCCGGCCCCGGTCAGCCCCAGGCACTGGGGCTCCACGCCAGCTCCAGGTGCCTGGGTGCTGCCGGGGGGCCCCGGGGCTGCCTGCCCCTCGCCCCAGCGTCCACCCCTCTGCGCGAGGCCGGTGGCTCCTGCAGGCACCCAGCAGCCGTGGGCACGATGCACCCTGCCCGGGCACACGAGGGACCCCAGCTCCACCACAGGCACTGCTGATGGGGCAGCGGGGGGCTGCCCTCAGCCCCTGGACATCGCCACCACCTGCAGAAGGGGCTGGGGCACCCCCCGAGGCTGTCCCGGGGCCGGGAGCTGCCTGCACGCCCCAGCCTGGATGTCCCCCAGCAGGCAGCACGGGGACAGGCAGGACGTGGGGATGGGGATGGTGGGGGCCCCGCCAGGGCTCTGGTCTGCAGCCAGCCCGGTGGCACCAGCTGGGGCTGGGAGTACAGGGGGCACAGAGCTGGGCTGGGGGCTCCCCCCGGCAACCCCATTGCCCACAGGCAGTGTCCCCAGGGCATGGGTGTATTATGGACTGGCAGTGGGTACGGGCAAGCTGAGCAGGGCAGCTGCCAGCCTGCACGATGCCAGTGTCCCCCCACCCACACCAAACCCCTCGGAGCCCCCCAGCCCCTCACCTCCACCTTCCACCAGCGCTGCCCCTCCGCAGCCCCCTCCCAGGGCGGCTTCCCCGCAGGGGACAGGCGAGGAGCAGCCACCTGCTGACACGGGGGCTGTCCCCACGATGCCCACCCCGGTGCCTGCCCACATTTCCACCTCCCCGGGGCTGACCCCCACAGCACCGTCCCACGCATTGCTCTACTCCCAGCCGCTCTGCCCCGCAGTCGCGTACCGGCAGTGCCGAGCCCCGGCCGGCACCGGGGGGGCTCTGGGCCATGCTGCTGCCCACGGCCAGCACGGCCTTCGTGCTGCCCCACTTCCAGCGGGGCTCCCTGGCGGTGCTGCCCGGCGGTGAGCAGAGGAAGGTGGAGGAGCTGCGGGAGGAGGATTTCCTGCAGTGCGCGGCGGCCGGCACTGAGCTGTGCATCAGCTCGTGCGTGGTGCGGGGCATCCAGAGGAGCTCGCACGCCGGCTTCGCCTCCCTGAGGGTCTGCCTCAGGGAGCAGGACGGGCAGGTGCGTGAGGGTAGGGGATCCCCACCTCCCCAAACGCACGGGGGCTGTCACGGTGCGGGCACTGACACGAGCAGCCATCCCCTGCACTCTCTTCACCCAAAGGAGCTGCCTGGGCTCTGCAAATATTTTTCCCCCAAAGCTCTGCGCCTCCAGGAGCTGGCAGTGAGGGCTGCCAGGTGCAGGGAAGTGAGCAAGAACATCAGTCCTGCTCTGTGTGGAGGGAGGGGGGCACAGGGAGAGGCAGGCCAGGCTGCATGGTCCCACCTACATGTCCCCACCACATCACCAGCCTCATCCTTAGGGGACCCTTCCAAGCGTCAGCCCCAGAGAGCTGAGAGCGCGCAGGCAGGGACCAGCCAGCCCCGGCCCCCTAACCACGGAATCGGGGGCTTTCCTCAGTGCCAGGCTGGCCCCGGCCCTACAGAGGAGAGGGTCAGAGGCCAGGGAGGGCTAAAACGGGCGAACTCCAGCTCCGCCACCACGCTGCTGCATGGCCTTGGTCGCGTCTCCTGATGTGGAAGGGAAAGAAGGAGCTGCGGGGCGCGGTGGAGCTGCCGGGCTCGTGGAGGGCAGCTTGGGAAGGAGGTGGCCAGCCTCCCAGCCTCAGGAGGCTGCCCTGCAGCAGTGGGGCAAGCAGGGGGTGCCGGTGGCATTGGGGCTGCTCCTGACACAGGCCCTCTCCTCGCCCTGCCCAGGTCTCAGTGGAGGTGCTCCAGGAGTTCCCCTTCTTCGCCCGGCACCGGGGCTGGGTGTCCTGCTGCCCGCACAGGACCTGCCAGCTCTACCAGCTCCCGTGCCAGCAGCTGGCCGTCGGGGACATCTGCATGGTGTGGAGCCCGAGGAGGCAGGGACATGACATCCACAGGGCTCAGCAAGAGCCTCCTGGGGAGCGCTAGCCCTGGTGGCCACCGCGTGCCCCCGAGGGGCATGGCCAAGGAGCCGGGCACGGCCGGGCGGTGCGGCCCCGCTCCCCACGCTGAGCTGGCCCCCGCGCTGCGGGGATGCTCATTTCTCAGCAGCCACATTCCTTCGAGGGTGTTTATGGCTTTGCTGTCTCCCCGCTGTCCCAGACTAAAATCTCCCCTTTTAAGGGAGCCTCGGGAACTCGGTCGCTGGAGTTTCACAGGCTGCTCCCTCGCAATTTATTGCCTCGGGGAAAAAAAAAAAAAAAGAAAGAAAAAAAAAGCCTTGTTTTTCTCTTTGCTCCACGATTTACTGAGCGAGTCAAGCTGCGTCTCATTCCCAGCGCTGCGTGTAAAGAATAAGATCTATTTTCACCACCGAGTGATTCACCTGCCTGGCACCAGCTCACCTTTCACTTAGCAGCTGTCTCCCCGCGCAGCTCCATCCTCGCCTCCCGCCCCGCAGCACCCTGACTCACCTCCTGTTTTCTACAGACCTGTAATAGAAGGGAGAAACCTGACCAGCAGCAGCAGGAGGAACGAGTCACGTTGCGTTTTCTCCTGATGACGGGCACGCTTTGATGCTGGCTTCCCCGGGGACCTTTGGCAGGAGCTGAGCTCTGTGTCCTGGAAAGAAGATGTGTCATTTCCTACCTGGGCTGGCGACCCGGACCTCCAGGGAACACCTCCCAGGGACCTGGGAATTGCAGTTAGGGCGAGTGCTGGTGACACACGACAATGCCATGAGCCTGCACCCGCGGCACCAGCGATGCAGGATGCTGCTGCGGGTAGGGGCAGACCCTGCGGGCATCTCCCAGGGGCCGGCGAGGCTTGTAGTAGGGAGCCCGGGGAACAGGTGGAGACTCCCCACCACCTTCGGTGTCCCCTCCGACCTCCTGCCTTTTGGCTGGGGGCAGGCACGCCTGGCCAGGAGCAAAACTCATTACGTGGGGCTGGCTTGCCTGCGTGCGTATAATGGGACTAAAATGGGTGCCCCGCTGCGCAGCACGGCTTGTGCTGAAGAGCCGGGATGAGTCAGTCTCTGTGCGGATGATATCAGAGCTTCGCCAGCCCCCTCCCCGCCAGGCGGGACGGAGGGGACGCAGCAGCGGGGTGCCCGTGTGTGGGGCCTCTCGGTGCTGCCGGTGCCGTCACTACCGTGGGGATTTGGGGAGCCGCAGGGAGCTCGTGAGCACAGAAACGGCCTCAATGCCTCGCAGGGGAAAGCGGTGCCAATCGGCGCAGACATCTCACATAGCAGAGACCTGAGCTAATTCCCTGGCCCTGCCTCTCGCCTCCCCATCGGCAGGGCCGGGCAGGGCCGAGGGGTCAGCAGCAGGGACAGCTGATGTTGAGCACGCTGCCCGGACACGTGCTGGGCACTCGGAGCTGGGGGCAAGCGAGGGCCGGCGGCTGCCCTGAGAGCCTCCCCCTTCCTGCCACCATCCTGTGAGCAAAGCTCATCCCTCGCACCCAGCGGCACCCACGGGAGCTGAAGCCAGCAGCTGTGGGCAAGAGTGGGGGGTGCGGGAACGGGTCCCCAGCTCAAACCCGCTTTCAGCAGCAGGCGGCAATTTGGGGACAGCAAAGGGACAGTAGCCAAAGCAGAGCTGGGACGCAAACAATACCCAGTTATCTCCAGCCATGCAGACAGCGAGATAAACAGGCTGAGAGGGGCCGGCAGGACGTGCCACAGACACTGGGAACTCCCTTGGCAGAGGCCTGGAGCAGCCTGCGTGCAGGGCTGGTGCTGGGCATGGAGGGCAACGAGTCACCCGCTGGGAGCAGCCCTGCTGAAAGTGGGCAAAACACCCCAAAAGGGGATTTTGGGGGTGCTGCTGGGGCAAGTCAGGGCGAGCTGCAGAAGGAGTCCACGGCCTGGCCACAGAGCGAGCTGTCCGAGCTGCGTCAGCTGGCCGCTTGGGAAGAAAAGCATAAAAAAGGAGCGTGAATCACAAGCACACTCCCTGCCCTGGCACAGAGGCTTCTGTCCCCGCCACGCGTGGGGCAGAGCTCACAGCCCCCCTGCCGTCTGCGAGCGGGCTGCAGAGGGGGTGACACTGCCCGGCCGCGCCCCCCAACCCCCTGGGGGACCCCCCTACAGGGGCACCAGCACCGCGGAACCCCCCCCAGGACCTCTCCTCTCCATGAGCACCGGCTACTGCGCGCCGCCCCCCTTGTTCCCCTTGTCCCTCCGCCCCACCATCCCCATCCCCACTCGGGGGACCCGGGGGGGGGGTCTCCCCGCTGCCGGTCCCCGCCCGCCGGGGCCGGGCTCGGCGGCGCCGCCCCGCGCAGCGCCCAGCACCGCCCCGCAGCGCGGCATGGGCGAGCGGCGGCCCGCGGCGGCCCCGCTTTGAGCCGGCCCGGCAGCAGCAGCCGAAGCCGCATGTCGGGCTCCGGGGCTCGGAGCCGCAACCGGCGGCTGCCCGGTAAGTACCGGCCGGTGAATGGTGGGGGGAGGTCGGAGGGGTTGGATGGGGGAGGACGGGCAACCCGGTCCCCCCCCACCGCGTCCCGCAGCGCAGCTCCTGGGTGCTCCTTGCGGAGCGGCGGTGCTCGCCTCGAAGCCTGGCCCTAATAACGCGGGACCCCAGCCCCCGAGCCCCGGTGCTGGCCCCCTGCAGCCCGGCCGGTTGGTGAGGGGCTGCCCGGAAAGCTCCGTGCCCGGGAGGGGGATGCGCTGCGGGAGCACCTGCCCGGAGAGAGCCCGAGCTCGGGCACCTGTTGGGCCACAGGTTTGGGGCACGGTGGGGTGGGCACCCCCGCCCCCCCCAGCACCCGGAGGAGCGGGTGCCCCCCCTCCGGTAAGGTTTAGGGGCCAGAGGAGACCAAGCAGAGCGACAGTGCGTGCGAAGGTGTCGGGGGACAGGGTGCCGTAGCCCTGCCTCGCGCCTGGTCCCTCCTGGGCACCGCGCTGCCCTCCTGGCTCCCCTGTCCGCCCGCTTCTGCGGGAATTGAATCAGGGCCCCGTAAATAGCAGGGTCTTATGACACAGCTTCTGCTGGGGAAAGAGCTCTGGGCGGCAGGGATATTTTTAGTGCTGAGACGCAGGGGATTTGGAGAGCGCTCGGAGGAGCGCAGGCGATGAAACCGCTGCTCAGACAGGGGTTACAAGGTGCCATGTCCTCCCCGTCTCGTCACCCCCCTGCTTTTCCTAGCAAATGGCTCTGCCAAAACCACCGCCTCCCTCGCACTCGCCTGGTGCATTTCCTCTCACCGGGGCTAGGGTTATTTTTTGCTTTGCTGTAACACGAGGTCAGGCGTGCCGGGTGGGAAGGGACCGCGCAGGGAATTCACACTCAAGCAGCCAGTGTCCGGGCATCCCATCCCCACCGGGCTGACCCTGCACGCTCCTCAGCGGCGTTCCCAGCTCTCCCCTCCAGCCGCTTCTCCCAAGGCTGAAGGAGCTGTGGGCCCTTGGGACTTCCTTGTGCCACAGTGGTTTTGTTGGGGCAGGGCTGATAGGGAAACGCTTGTGATCTCTGCGGGGCGTCCCAGGGGATGCTGTGGCAGCTGAGGAGTTGCCTCTTCCTCTGCTCCGTTCTCCTGGCAGAGGCAGGGAGTGCGAGGTGCATCCCGCGAGCCAGCGGCAGCAGGGTGCCCCGGGCCTCTCTGGAGGTGCATGGTCAGGGGCTTGGCTCTAGGAAAGTGCATGGAGGGGGGGGCAAAGGAGGCAGAGCGAGGCTGCCCCAGCTCCGTAGGGAGCGAGCCCACGCTTGGCACAACCTCTCATTTAACCGGCGCACCTCGCCATCACCCCTTTTCAAAGAAGGTCCTGAAAAACAAAACTCAACTCCCTTGAAATTTCCACGAGGTATCAAAGAGCTATGGTCTGAAGAAAAGGCCGTCCCCATCCCCTCTTGGCCTTGTGCCTCCGCTAACAAGCCTTCTCCCACCCCCAAACACACCCCTCCCATTCACCAGCACAGAGGGGGTTTGTACTGGGATCCCGCGGACAAGGAGAAATGGAAAACACTTCTCCTCCCCAAGGAAACGCAGCCAGACAAGTGAAACGCACTCAGCTCCCTGCTGCCTGACCACCTTTCCACCGGTACTCCCTTGAGCTCTGTTCTGCCCTCGCCCCATGCGAGCCACATCCCAGGAGCTGCTCCCTTCCCTCCCACGGCAGGGAGGATGCGGATGGGGCAGCTGGCAGCGCCTCCCTGCCCAGTGAGCCGTGAGAGCCGGAAGGATCTGCAGGCAGCGGGGCGCTCGGTGCCGTCCCAGGCGCGCGGGAGGTTCAGCCACCACCGGGGAGGGCCTGGCTCTGAATGCAGATAAGCCTCCGGCCCCTTGGCTGAGCTCGCTGTAGTAATAACCATGACAATAGTAATAAAAGGCAGGCCACCAGCAGGTACTGACAAATCCCCCGCGGTGCACAGGGGCCGCATTGTGTGTGTGAACGTGTCTCTCGGTGGGAACATGCCAGCCGGATGAGACAATCCCCACCACTGACAGCCAGGGAGCATGACCAGCCGTCACATGGGAAGGGCAGCGGCAGGGAACGCTGCTCTCCTTTATGTCCCCAGCCAGGGTTGCTGAGTAGCAGCCACACACTAGCAGGGCTGTTTGCTCCTCCTGTGCCCGGAAAGGCCTGGGAGGAGGGGGAAGGCTCCGTCCCCGACTCTCACCACGGTCACGGGTCAGGCAGAGCCCAGCGGTGCAGCTGCCGTCTCCCGCTGCCGGTGTTACGTACATAATGGCAGCTCAGTGCTCGTGCCCAGCGCCCCAGCCAGAGCTCGCAAACAAGTTCATAAACAGGTCCTGCTAATTTCTCCCGCAAGAGAAATCCCGGCGTGCCTTCCCCATGCACCCACAGGAATGCTGCCACCAGCACTGGTTCTGGCTGTCCCCATCACGCCCTTCCGAGATGGACACTGAGAACGTGAACGGCGAGGAGCAGCCACGCTCACAGCACTACAGGCAGCACCTGCCAGCATTTTGGTTTGTTTTGCATTTGCACTGCAGGATTTGGAGACTCCACCTTACCTTGAAATTAGGGCCCCTTTGGGAAGATGCTGCACAGAGAGCTGGGCCAGCGCCCCACATCTGGGAGCCTGAAATGAGACAAGGCGGACAGGCGGGGGGTCACGTCCTCCTGCTGATAAAAAGCTGGCACAGTCTGCTCTCTGAGCCCAGCCCGATGAGCTCTCCTCAGCCCTGAGGAGCATGATGAACCGTGGGCTGTTTGCCAAAGATTTGGCACAGCTGGGCTGGGGGGCAGAGCTTTGCCTGGGAGAGACAGGACAGGGCTGGCTCCAGCAGCAGCAAAGCAGCAGCTCTGTAGTTAGCGCCCTGGTCACCTCCATCCCTGTCCCAGTGCAGCCCCTCCTTGTCCCTGGCTGAGCCCTGCTGCAGGTGGCAAGGCAAAAACCTCCCCTGCGCTCCATGCTGAGGGGCAGCAGCACCCGTCAGCTGCTGGTTAAGCAAAGCCTAACCTGGATCGTGCTTTTGCCACCGCAGCTCTCAGCCCAGGTTCTGCTCAGCACCGCAGGCCTCTGCAGATGCCCCGTGCTCAGGTCAGACATGCCAAGGCAAAGGCCCCTTCAGGCGGCCGGGGTCGCTGCCCCGGCCATCCCAGGAACATGCTGAGCAGTCAAAAGAGGAGCAGAGCCACTTCCAGAAAGAGCTCCTGAGGCAGGGGCCTGGGGTTCAGCTGAAGGATGTCCCAGAGAATGGGGTGCAGAGGGCAGAAGAGCACTGAAAGGGCTCTCGTGATGTGACGTTTATCTCCAGAACATCTCCCCAGGCCCGCCGCCTCTCTCCCGTTGGGATCCTACACCACTGAATGTTGCTGACAGCCCCCCCGCTGCCCTCGTCCCTGCTCCTGCCAGGCAGGGTGGGGATGCTGAGCACTGGCTGCTGCTCAGCTCCCTCCCTAGCCCGGAGGAGTGGAAGGTTTGGGCTGTGCTCAGGCAAAGCAGGGGATGTTTGTTTGGTTCCCTTGGTTACTGCACTGCCTGCTCCAGTAATCACATTTTCCTTGTGCCGGCTGGGCCAAGAGCTGCAGAGAGGAAATGTGGAACAAGTGAGGCCAAACACCAGCCTGGGAACAGCCAGGGTCACTAGCCATGGCCCCTCCGTGCCGTTTGGGTCCTACCTGCTGTGAGTACCCAGCCCCCAAGGGATGCACCAGCTCCTGGGATGCAGCAACAGGCTCACTTCTGCTTTCCTTCAGCAACTGCCCAAGGGCTCCGTCGTTCCCGTGCGAGCCAGGGACACAAGCACCGGCGCTGAACTGCAGGAGGAATTACAGGAATGAAAATGTTTGTGCAGGCAGAAGCCAAGCTGGCTGTGCAAGCAGGGGATGTGAGCGCGGGAGCCTGCGAGCGTGGGTGCGGCTGTATTTATAGCGACGGTGGCGGCAGGGGTGGCAGCAGGGGTGAGCGTGTGCAGGGCTAACGAGGTTCCTAATCCCTTTTGTTCCTTATGCATTCCTCAGCCCAGAAAGCCTGGAGCACTAACGCCAGTTCTTGTTCCAGGGAGTTTCCCCTGCCTGTTGACATTCACAGGCAACCCTCTGTTTTGTAGCAAGAAAGATGAATTCCGAACATGTGCAAACCATGGCTGATCTCACATCAACACCCTTTCCCCCTCGATAATTTACTTCAGCAGCAGTGAAAGCACGTGGTCTCCCAGCTCCTAGCTGCCCTGAATCTCAGAAGCGAGGTCTGAGGCTCCGGCACAGCAAGTGCTGCTGGTGCTGCCACTCTGCCGTGTCACATCCACTCACGGTGACCAGATCACTGTGCTCCAGTAAATCAGAGCAGAAGGGAATCACCTAAGCTCCAGCACGGCAGTGCCATGTGAGCTGGGACAGACAGGAGGGCTCGGACAGCCCCGCCTGGCCTGACCCTCCTTGCCTTCCTCGCCAGCCGACATGGAGCAGGGGCAGCGCAGCCTGGACACGGAGCAGATGCAGCAGCAGCAGCTGAAACTACGGGAACGGCAGAAGTTCTTTGAGGAGGTTTTCCAGCATGACGTAGATTTCTTCTTCCCTGTGTCTCACCTGCAGATAGAGCATCGGAGACGTAAGTGCTGTGGGCACCGGCACAGGGCTGGGGGTATTTCAGGGAACTGGCACAGCCGTTAGAGGGAGGTTGGATGTCCCCAGTCCAAAGGCAGCTGGGGACGTGCCTGTCCCGCACGGAGACAGGACCACACACACTGCGTGTGGGTGTACGTGTGGATTACTCACACCACTTAACCAAAGGCACTGAACTTGGGTACCCTGGCTGGCTCCCCGCGTAGTTACAGCTTGAGACAGGCTCCTTCAGACAGCAGTTTGGGACAGGAACAGTTGCAGTGAAACAGCGAGGTTTTCCAGAGGGATGTTTTAAGGAAACAGGATTCTCCCAGGGACCTCTTACCAGCAAGTGGAATTCAGTTTCCCACTGCAAGGCTGGCCTCCCACTTTGGGGTCCTGCCTGGCATCTGTGGGACAGACAGACCTCGCCCCCACAGGCTATCAGTGCCCTTTGCCTGGCACTTGCACTCACCTTTTTGCTGGCCTCTCTCCCCACAGCCCCCTTAGGCAGCATTTCCTCCATGGAGGTGAACGTGGACATGCTGGAGCAGATGGACATGATGGACCTGTCAGACCAGGACACCGTGGACGTGTTTCTGGGCTGTGGGACAGAGGAGAGCAGCGGTTCTGGGCCCCTGCCAGGTACAGGCAGCCCGAGCACTTTGCAGTCCAGCACAGGAGCTTTCCTGCCCCCAGCACCCCCACCAGCTCATTCTTCAGCCCTGGCCGCCCTGCTCTGTCAGTCGCCCATCCCAGCGCTCAGCGTGCCTGCGTACCCACGCACACCCCCTGTACAAAGACAGCCCCTTGGTGTCTGGCCAGCTGTGAGGTTGGCCAGACTTTACCCTGGGCTGGTCCCTGCCTCTATCCACCTGCACAGCCCAGAGGTACAGAGCCCATAAATGTATCTCACTGCAGAAGACAAGAGAGCTCAGACACTTTCCAGAGTCTGCGGGGAAATTCTCTTGTCCTTAAGCTGCTCCAGAGCAGCCCAGGTCTTGCCATGATTTTCTAGGCCCCCACCACACTGCAGAGCTCACTGGACTAAGCAGGGAGGCTGCAGGAGCCCTCCTCTCCCCAGCCACCCATGAGCCAGCAGCAGAGCTGTGCTGAGGTCCCACAAGCAAAGCCTGGGGTGCCAGCACCCCACGCACATGCGCTGCAGTGAGTCACCGAGGCCAACCAAACATCTCCCAGACATCTCCCAGCACATCCTGCCGGCTGCAGCCGACAGCCGCACGCAGCACGGCTCCGAGCCCTGCCTCACGCGAGACAGAAAAGGCTCCGCTGCCAAAAATGGGGAAGGAATGCAAGGCACGGCCTGGCGCCAAGCTGGGGGGGTGAGATGGGGAACGGCAAACGCGTGGCTCCCACTGCACCTGCAAGTGTGGTACGGGGGGGGCAGTGCAGCCTGCAGAAGAACAAGGTGTGTTTGTGGGGATACCCGTGAGGTTTGGGGGGCAAGAAGCCTCCAGAAGCCTTTTTCTTCCTTCTCTTACCTCTCTCTGCTCCAGGGGCAGACGCCAGCCAGTGCCCAGAGGAAATCACCCTACCAGTGCCCAGCACAGCCGAGACCAAGTCACGCATTTCCTCCACGTCGTCTGTCTCCACGGATCCCAACAGCTTGGACACCAGTGAGGAGGGGGCCGAGACCCCCGTGGTGCAGTCGGATGAGGAGGACCTGCAGGAGGACAGTCCTAAAGAGCAGGCGGCCAGAAGCTAGCAGCCAGCTCTGCCCTGCTCCCAGCCTCCTCTGTACGGACCTGCCAGCCTGGAGGAAGGAAGGCTGCTGGCACTCTAAACCCCGTCCTGGACTGCTGCCCTGCAGGAAAGGGGAGATGTTTCTCCCCCTCTCCCTCTACAGGTTCTCCTGGCAGCCAAGGGAGAAGGAAAGGGGTGTTGTTAGGCTCCCAAAATTAACTCTTCAGGCTTTGCTGCTAACACTCCCTGCTTCATTCCCCCCCCGAATGCTCAGCATCCCACAGTGCCACACCGTTCCCAGGAAGCCATCCCTTGGGTTCCCAGCGCCCCCAGTCCCACTGACAAGGATCCTTTCCGGACAAGCATTTAACAGCAGCAGACACAAAAATAACACTCCTGTCTAACCCAGCAGCGGGTGTGTGTGTTACTGGGAGAAAAGGGCGCTGGGGATGAGGGCTGGGTGGGGACTGCAGGAGGGAAGATGGGGATAAAGCGAGCGTGTTGAGGGTAAAGCTGAGAAGCAAATGACCACATTTCTCCTGCTGTACATCCCAGCTCCAGCACAGGGTGGGAGCAGGCAGCACAGACCTCTGCTTGCTCCGCAAAGAAGGATGGGCGATAGTGGAGCTGGTTACCAGCCCGTGCTGCCTGCCTCATGGAGGCTGCTGCATGGGCACAGCTGTCCCAAAGAGGGGCTGTAACTACCCACAGCAGGGAGATACCCTGTGCCCACCAGATGGGAGGAGTACTTCAGCACACGCAGCACCAGCAGCTGTTGCTCCCCAAGCCCAGTACAGGGAGCATTGTCCCGGCTGGAGGCTTTGAGGAGCGCAGGAAGAACCATTGCAGGGCAAGCCGGGGGCTGCTGCCTCTATCAGTGGCTGCAGGCCAGGAAAATGCTGTCACTGCTCCGGCTGTGTCAACACAACCACAGTCACCCCGAGGGGGGAAGGAGCCTGTGAGATAAGCAACAGGATCCTGGCAATGCCGTGCGCCCTGGCTGCTTCCCAGGAGTGCTCGGACCTGCTTGCCATGATCCCTCCTGCGCCAGGCAGCCATGCATGGAGGCTGCTGGGTCTCTGGAGTAAGAGGAGCGGTGAGCTTGATCATGTCCTTGTCCCAACACTGTCCTGGCGTGACCTTCCTTGGGCTGCCCCCATCCTGCTGGTGGCTGATGAAGGCAGCGGGCATCCAGCCGGATCCCTGCCTGAAGGTAGCCGCTGCCTCTGGAAAGAGCACGTCAAGGAGTGAGGGGGGGCAGAAAACGGAGGGGCAGTCTGGGAGGAGGAGGCTGTTGTGGGCAGGGCTGGGACACGGGGACAGGGCTGGGACACGGGGACAGTGTTAGGGCACAGCATCACAGAACCATCTAGGTTGGAAGAGACCCCCGAGATCACCGAGTCCAAGCTCTGCCCTAACACTAACAAGTCCTCCACGAAGCCTAAGCTCTACATCTAAACTCTAAGAGTAGAGCATCTACCCTATGTGTAGAGCATCTACCCTAAGCTCTTTTAGGTGTAGAGCATCTACCCTAAGCTCTACATCTAAACGTCCTTTAAAGGCCTCCAGGGAGGGTGACTCCACCACTTCCCCGGGCAGCCCATTTGTGAGGACAGGCCCTGTGACACGGGAACGGGCCTTGGGACACGAAGACAAGGATGGGACGCGAGGATGGGGCTGGGGCACGGGACCGGCCCCGTCCCGCCGCGCCCCTCCAGCCCCGGCGCCCCCCGCCCCTGGGCCCGAACCCGCCACGGCCGGGCCGGGCCCCGCCGCGTCTCCATGGCAACGGCGGAGGCGGCAGCCGCGGGCCGGAAGCGGAAGCGCTGGGGCCGGGGCCGCCATGATGGCGGCGGTGCTGCTGCTGCTGGGGGCGGTGGGGCTGGGGGTGGCGGCGGCGGGGCCGGGGCCGGGGCCGGGGCCGGGGGCGGCGCTGCGGGAGGAGCTGCTGCTGCGGCCGCTGCCCGCGGGGGACGTGGCCGCCGCCTTCCAGTTCCGCACGCGGTGGGACGCCGACCTGCGGCGGGGGGCAGGTAGGGGCCGTGACGTCACCGCGGCGGGGGGGGGTGACGTCACGGGAGAGGGGCGAGCGACGTGGGGGGCGGGGGAGGAGCGAGGTCGGCGGGGGCGTGATGACGTGAGCGGGGCGGTGGTGACGGTCTGACGACGTCATCACGGGGAGAGTCTGCGTGCCGTGATGTAAGCTGGCTGCACGTGACGTCATAGCGCCGGCCGATGACGCTGCCGGGGGCAGGGCACAGCGCGGGGACGTCACTGGGGGTCCTGGTGGGGAGGGGGCGGGGGGCGCTGCGAGGCGTGGGGACACGGTGACAGGAGCAGGACGGGCACGATGACGTAAGCAGGCTGGGGATGATGACGTAAGCAGAGCAGGGCACCATGACGTGAGCAGGCCGGGGTTGATGACGTGAGCGGGCCGGCACTGACGCCAGGCGCAGTCTCTCACTACAGGCTCTTCCCGAAGGCGCTGGGGCAGCTGGTGGCGGCGCAGGGCGTGCGGGAGCTGCACCTCGCCCTCACGCAGGGCTTCTGGCGCACCCAGAGCTGGGGGCAGCCGCCCCTGGGCGCCCCCGCCGGCGCCGAGCTCTGGGTCTGGTTCCAGGACTCCGTCCCCGAGTAGGTACCTGCGCGGCGACACCACAGCCGCGGCACCGCCGGGCGTTTGGGGTCGCAGCCCATGCCGGGTGGGGAGCGGGGACTGTGGGAGGCAGGGCAGGGTGGCGGGCAGCACGTCTGTCCTCTCCCCGGGGCATTTCTCACCGAAGGCCTTGTGCACTGGGGCCTGCCTGGAGCTGGAAGGGGTTTGGCAATGCCCGGTGGAATAATGAGCCCGTAACAGCAGGGGCCGTGGCAAAAAAGGCACAAAGGGGAGGGCAGTGCAGAGAGAGAAAGCTCTGGTTTGCTAAAGGAACCAGTAATTCCCTCACGGGGCTCTGTGCTGACAGCCCCGTCGCTGTGGTGGGGGGTTACATCCTGAGCTCCCATCCATGACTTGCTTCCTTTGACTCCTGTTCCATATCTGCCACCGTTCCCTGGTGCACATTTCCTCTGGCTCAGCCCAGCAGCCCGGTGTGGGTTTGCAGAGCTGCCTCCACCCCACAAGGGGCCTGCCCGGCCAGCGCTCCGAGCGGCACGAAGGTGCCCCATCGCCCCCCGCCTGCTCCCCCAGCCTGTCTGCTCGCCTACCAGCTGTGCCCGGGGCCTGCCCCTGCAGTAAACGTTGCCCAGATCCCAGGTGTTAGAAGAAAACATGAAGAGGGTTGGAGAGTGAGTGACCTCCGGCCTCGGCTGTGAGCTCCTGAAAGCCAGCGGTCAGGGCAGCGTAGCTGTTGAATGGTGCTGATTCACCACCTGTTATCCCGAGCTACTGAGTAGTCTGTGGTGTGATGTCTTCCCACAGTGTTGACAAAGCCTGGAAAGAGCTGAGTAACATCCTCTCGGGAATCTTCTGCGCTTCCCTGAACTTCATCGACTCCACCAACACGGTCACTCCGACAGCGTCCTTCAAACCCCTGGGCTTAGCCAACGGTGAGCCCGACGCGTGCGTGCCTAAGGGCTGGCTTCGTGCGTTGTCCCTGCCTTGGGTTCTGCCCCGTGACGCTGCGGGGAGTCCGTGTGCGGGCGCTGCCAGGACTCCCGCTCTGGCAGTGTTTGTTCCTGAGTTTACAAGTCACTGTGATAAGATAGCCCCAGAAAGGGAAATCCGGTGTCCCAGAATAAACACCGCAGAGGCTGCTGCTCTGCTAGCTCGCCCAGGAGGGGTGGCAGAGCAAGTGTTCCCGCTCGGTTCCCTGCCAGCTAACTGCTGCCAGCTGCAGCAGCAGGTATCGGAACACAAGGGCACGGACAGCGGGGGCTGTTAACCTGTTGGAAGCATTTCCTCTCCCTGCTGATGAGACTTACACTTGAACAGAGGAAACCCACAAGCAGCACGCAGCAGATGCTCCCAGGCCCTCAGCTGTCTCTCTGAAAAGCGTTCTACAAAACACAAAGTGAGAACTGCAGGAGTTAAGGCGCTCAGAAAAAAAAAAAAATCTGCCATGAGATACCCTTACCTAGTCTCCAAATCCCTCTGAACAGAGTAGGATCTATTCCTGAAGGAGTTTGTGGCATTTCGGGCGCATTCAGAGCGTGTCGGGCTCCAGACTACACTGGAGGACGGAGCGGGTCTGCTGCTCTCGTGCCTGCCGTTAACCCTCTGCCTCCCTGCCCAGGGACGGATCACCGTCTGCTGCGCTACGCCGTCCTGCCCCGGGAGGTCGTCTGCACAGAGAACCTCACGCCCTGGAAGAAGCTGCTGCCGTGTGGCTCAAAGGTAACGGCGAGTCCTGCACTGGGGAGCTGGGGGCGGCCCAGCGACGTACACCAGGAAGGCTTGTGGCCGTGCAGAGAGCAAACTGTGGACCAAGTTTTCCTTCCTCTCCCCGCAGGCCGGTCTGGCCGTGCTGCTCAAGGCTGAGCGGCTGTTCCACAGCAGCTACCACTCGCAGGCCGTGCACATCCGCCCCATCTGCCGGGTGAGTTTCGGGCTCAGTGGCTCCCTCCTGTGCCTCCCTCCTTCAGCAGCTGGCCGTCTTCTGGCAGCCCAGTGCTTTAGGCACTGAGGAGAGGCTCGATGTTTGGAAGCTTTCCCCAGTGCTCTGTTCTGGACGGCTTTAACACCCCCAAGAGAACACCAGAACTCTCCTTGCTGTGACTTGCGAGGTCTCCAGCTCCTGTGCAGCGGATTCGGGGTCTCTCACAGCTGTTCTCTCATCTCACCTGTGTCCCACTGGGACTCTTGCAGTCCTGCTGTAGTTGCAGCTCTCTCCTGCTGTCTTGCCCTTCTGGAAGGTGTGATCAGAGCCACCTCTTTCTCTTTCCCAGGATGCTTCCTGCCTGGCTGTTTCCTGGGAGCTCAGGCAGACCCTCACTGTGGTCTTTGACAGCTTTACCAGTGGCCAAGGAAAGAAAGGTAAGCTCAGCCCCAGCACGCTGTGGCCCCTGAGTGCCCCCAGCCCGCCTCACACTGCTGTCACTGACTGCTCCCCGCAGACTGGTCCTTGTTTAAGATGTTCTCTCGCACTCTTACTGACGCGTGTCCTCTGGCATCGGAGAGCAAGGTCTACGTTGACATCTCCCCTAAGAACAAGGTAACGCTCCTGGACTTACAAGCACCCTGCTCTCTGTTCAGTCACTTCACGTGGCTGTGGAGCATCGTTGCCTCCACACTCTGCACAGACTGGTCCTGGAGACCTCCAGGGCTGCGGAAGGGCTGCAGCGGTCTCCTTCCTCTGAGCAGGGCTGCTCAGAAGTGCTCAGGATGAGTGGGGCAGTGTCAGCAAGCGTGTGAGCTGGCCGCTTCTGAGAGGGGCTTTGCCAGTTACTTCAAGAGGCACTTTCCTTCTCATGGCCCCCTTGCTTTCTCAGGAAAAAGAGTTACTGGAAGTGACCCCCACTCCAACATCTGTACATGAAGCTGTTGTCCAGGGAGACAAGAGAACCTATGCCGTCTACGACCTGCTCAGCCCCTCACTTTTCAATTCATCCCGCAGCCTCAACGTGCAGCTGAAGTGGAAGCGGCCCCAAGACAGCCGTGAGTGACCAGAGCGCAATTCCCCCTGCACTGTTGGCCCAGGCTCCGGCCCCAAAAGCACCTGGCATCAGCCTCTGACTCCTGTTTCTTTTTCCCTTTTGCAGAGGAACTGTCAACACCCATACTCCACGCTCAGCGCTACGTCAGTGGGTACGGGCTGCAGACCGGCGAAATCAGCACTCTGATCCACAACACTCACCCGTACCGGGCCTTCCCCGTCATCCTGCTGGAGACTGTGCCGTGGTACCTGCGGCTCTACGTGCACACGCTGACTATCAGCACTAAGGGGAAGGAGAACAAGCCGAGTGAGTAGATCCTCCCAGCAGCACATGCCATCCGAGTCCCTTGGCACAAGCAGCTCATTCCAGAGATGGTTTAGTCCCTCCCTTGAGCCCCAGCGATAACTGGGGAACAGGACTGGGAAACAAAACATCTTAGGATGTTTTCCCAGCCTTCAGTTCAGCACTCGCCGCAGATGAGGCTTTATTAAGTCTGTTCTGTAAGAGTCCCTTGGGCAGTGTTTCGTAACCCAGCAAGAATCTAAAGCAAAGGAAATTTATTTTTTTGTAGTTAAGGAACCTTGATGGAAAACTGACGAGTGGATGACATTTTACATTTTTACCTTTTCTTATGAACACCTAACTTTTGTGGGCCATCAGTGCTAAATATCAGCCAGATTTAGCTTTAACACATGCTTTTTATTACTTATTACGTCTTCACTTGCCCCAAAAACTTTTCCCAGGACAGTAGAAGGAAGATCACCCAGCTAGTGAGGTCTGTAGGCAACGTGAGGCTGCACAGGTGCCACTGCAGTGCCACTGACGGGTGTCTTTGGGGCTAGGTTATATCCACTACCAGCCAGCCCAGGACCGCAAACGGCCTCACCTACTGGAAATGCTGATCCAGCTTCCAGCCAACTCTGTCACCAAGATCACAATCCAGTTTGAGAGAGCCTTACTGAAGTGGACAGAGTACACGCCTGACCCGAATCACGGATTTTACGTCAGGTAAAGACATACCTCAGCTCCTTGTCCCCTTCTGGGCTTTGTGTAGGACTGGCTACCCAGGTCTCTGGGGCTGGGAAGAACTTGTGCTGTCCCTTTGGTGGCAGGACTGACACCAGTGCGTCCTTTGTCTCCTTAGTCCATCCGTGCTTAGTGCCCTGGTGCCCAGCGTCATTGCAATGAAGGACGTGGACGTGGAGGAGAGCCCGCTCTTCGCCTCGCTGTGAGTGTTCCTGTCTGCTGGAGAGAGGGGCTGTGCTGCAGCACACGTGGGCTGGTTGCAGTTAGCCCGCCAGGTCTTCACAAGCCTGCAAAGACTCGTGGGCCCCTGGGGAGCTGCTGCGGGATGTTCTTGATGTGGCAGGAACAGGGCACAGGGGCCCTTTCGAGAGGGGCTGCTGGCAGGGAGGTGACTACAAGGGACAGCTGTGGTGTGAGTCCCCTCAGCCTCTTCTGTGGTCTCTTCTGAGATTTGGAGGTCCTGGGGAGAGCCTGACCCCACGGGGCTGCAAGCACCTCCAGGGGCCACCCAGCTCCAGCGCTGGTCAGCACGAAGTGGCGGTCTTGTGCAGGCTGACACTGACCTTCCTGCTTCCCCTCCAGCTTCCCCTCCTCCGATGGCTCCAGCTACTTCGTGCGCCTCTACACGGAGCCGCTGCTGGTGAACTTACCGACGCCCGACTTCAGCATGCCGTATAACGTCATCTGCCTGACCTGCACCGTGGTGGCAGTGTGCTACGGCTCCTTCTACAACCTGCTGACCAGGACCTTTCACGTGGAAGAGCCAAGCCGGGGAGGGCTGGCCAAGCGGCTGGCTAACATCATCCGTAAGTTCAGGGGCGTGCCGCCCCTCTGAGAGCAACCAGGGCCGCCGGCGCTGGACACAGGGCTCGGTGGGAGCCCGGGGCTCTGTGGGGAGACCCAGGGAGCAGAGCGCTGCTGCCTCCTGTCTTTGCTGCCTGCATCTCTCCTGGGTCCTACAAGCTGAGAGATTGCTTCCGTAATTAAGATGGAAAAGGGCTCTAGGTGCGGTAACTACTGAGTGGCATTCACACAGGATTAGGAAACGTGCAAGTCGTCTGTTTGGGTGAGGAGTAACGTATTTACCAGGAACAATGCCAGAAGTAAACTTGAGCTGTTTTGTACATTTGTGCTGCTCGTTGTTTTTGCTTTCCTGACCCCACAGGCAGAGCTGGTCCCATAAGACAGTGTCTAGCAGACTGCCGTGGTCGGCTAGGGGAAGATGCAGACAGTCTAGGGGGAAGGGGCATGATCTGCACTGCAGGAATGGTTTCATCTGCTCTGCCATCACAGTTCCACAGTTGCCACATTTCACTGCCCTCCTTCCAGACTCGAGCACATTTGAGCCAGTTTGCAAATTAACCTCCAGACTTGGTCTGTAAGCTATCTGCTTGTTCCCTCTTTGATGCCAGGAGGTTATTCCATTTTTAAAGAAGCCAGGAGCAGAGCTTTCATTCACAGTTTTTGAAACCCCTCCACCTGCTTACCCTGTGCAGCAACTCAAGATCCTTTCCCCCAAAGCTCTGCCTCTGCCATGTATTTCTGCCTGTCTGTGCCACATGGTGTCCCCAAAGCCTCGAGGAGCCCGTGCTCAGCAGCCCCCCAGCACTGGGCTGGGAGCACAGGCGCAGGGGGCACAGTTTAACACGCTGCCCAGGATGGCTTTGCTGCTGGTGGCACGGTGGGTTCGCTTTCAGGGGTCCGCCCTTTGCACCTTAGATGCGGCTTTTGTGCCAGGAACAGGGAGCTGACTGCAAGCAGGTGAACAAAGCGCAAGAACCTCAGCAGGAAAAATATTGCTCTGAAGTGCTCTCTGCAGCTACCCGAAAGGAAGCTGTGGGGAGCTGGGATCGGCCTCCTCTCGCAGGTAACTGGTGACAAGAGGGAGCGGCCTCACGCTGCGCCAGGGGAGGCTCAGGTTGGAAACGAGGAGACTTTTCTTCTCACAGAGCGGTCAGGCACCGGGACGGGTTGCCCAGGGGGGTGGCGGGGCCACCTGGGGGTGTTCAGGGCCGTGGTGCTTGGGGACGGGGGTCGGTGGGCGGTGGTGGGAGGGGGGTGGCTGCAGCGGGTGCCCTGGGAGGGCTTTGCCAGCCTTGGTGCCGCTGTGAGCCCAAGCAGGAGCTGCGTGGGCACGGCCCCCAGCACAGCCCCACGCTCCCCGGGACAGCCGCAGCCCCCCCCTGCCCTACAACGACCCCAGCCCCCCCCACATCCCCCTCCCCCTCCCAAGGCCACACAGCTCAGGCGCGCTCCCGCCTGGCGGCGCCGCGCACGGCCCGCGCACGCGCACTGCCCCTTCCCCGTCCCCGGGGCCGCGCAGGCGCGCCCCCCCGCCCCCCCCCCCCC